>NC_069130.1:27202898-27502898 GCF_026914265.1 Mya arenaria
GACTTTGAAGATTTGGCACTTCAAAATTAAATGACCGTCTTCAAATACAAAAGGTGCCTGGCTGAAAAAGTTATTCACAAAACGATAACTTAAGCATAACTCTTACAATCAGAGCTATGAGCCTTTCTTTGCATATGGAATTGTCAGTATTGTTTACATTATTTCCGTATTAATATATTAGACAAACTTATAGACTTTTATTTTTATTTGGAAAGTAACAATACATTTGTGCGGCTGTACGCTAATACCCAGTGATATGTTAGGCTTACCAATCAAAGGCGATTATCCAAACACTTACTAATAAGGTTAATCTTGTTTTCTTGCTCGTTGGTCTATAGTTCAATGTCGCATTTATTTAGCAAAGTCTTTGTGGCACTCTTAAACTTCGATTAGCCTTATGTTTGTAATATCTTGTCTTATTTTCACACAAAACAAATGATATGCCAAAAATCTGAACACATTAACTTAGAATTCCATCAATTTAGAAAATAAACCCTTAATCAATGAAATAAAAGTGACAGTATCAGTAAAATTTCATGTCATGCCATGTTCAATTCAACTATACTTAAAAGATTATTCAAAAAGGTTCCTATAGAATCTAAACTTGTCTGACTTGTTTCAACACAGGTGAGCACAGATATGACTTTAGACCAAGCATAAACATTGTATTTAGCGTGTTGAATATGTTTCTTGAACATTGACCGAACAACAGCTCGGATGACTTTGTATAGATATTTCCAAAATCTGTAACTGAATACAATGCTAAAACTATGAATCTGTGTCATACATTGACAACATCATGTTTTTTTTTATCAAATACCTAGTACTTCCCATTCCATATTAAACAGCAACAATAGAGCTAACCGTATCGCAAAATCCGTATCATCATTTTGTCGTGTTCTTATTCCGTGTAGAGAGTACATGAACAACTATTGCGTCGCTTAAATAACTTGACAAGAATAACTGGGAAACCTATCTAATTTTAGATACATAACATGACATATCTTTATTCACGCATATGATAAAATGTCAGGAATATGTTGTTAAAAGAATTGAGGATGAGCACGAATAGCATTTCCTCAGCTGACGACACTTCCGATCCATTTAAAATGTAGTAAACGGTTTGCCAATTCGAAAATAATGAATTGTACCATTACCATTAACATGAGTAGCTCGCCGAAACAAATAGAGGGGGACTTCGTATAATCGACGGTGATAGCAACTGACAACCGATGTTCTCTCATTTCTCATAATGATCGTCAATATATCATTCGAAAACTCATTTTGACTATGTTGTTATAATTGCCTCATTACGTCTAAAAGAAGATTGATTTATACTAGTGAAAATAGTACCATTAACCCTTGTTACAATCACTTGCAATTTATCTATTATGCTGAGATAAAAGTCATTTTCTCGTTATTTTGCTCAGTAAAACGAATTCTGAAACTGCTGACTTGTTCCACTGCAGTAGCCTCCCTTGACTTCAATACCAAAAAATAAACGCAATATATTCATTCACGCCAGCTTTTTCATATATGGAAAATTGATAAACAAATGAATATCAACAATGAATGGAATACCCGATTCAACGCTTTTCAACGGATACCTGTTAACACACGGAACTCGACGTGATACAGGTCACCAGAAAATCAAATCGTCCTATCATATAATTCCCTAATATTATATATTGATAGCATCGTTGAGCATGCTCAGATGCTTCTGGACTTGTCATCGGTGTATTTTAAAGACAGTACGTGTAATATACTTCCTTTAGTTGTTCCATTCTCGCATGCCCATCGTTTCGAAGCTCACTTTCATACGGGCGAATCTGTCATCCACTACAATACATCCAAGGGTTAATAACGGAGTAAAAATAAAATAAAATGAAGCAGGGAACGCAGTTATCATGATTAAAATATTAAATGCAATACCGACCAGCTTTGTATAATGTTTGTTTAATTATACCAAAGAAATAAGTTTCGCTTTTTGATCACGATAACATATGGGTGTTATTATTTTTTTTATTACGGGTAGTAAAATGACGTTTTTTTTGGCACTTTATAATATTGACGTTGACATAAAAGCCCAAATTTCGGCAGCTGAACTATTTTAGCTGTAGTATAACGCTCATACAATATAAAGTCGTTACTTACAAATGCATATTTGTAATGAACGTGATCAAAAGGCGAGTTCAACAATGTCGCTATATAATATTATGGTTTTTTTCTGTATTTCTAATATATTTGTTAAGGCTTCGCTTAATCAGTTCCTATAACTACAGTCGACAGATTGAAACAATTTTGAAAGTGTTCCAAGTGGGCGATTCGGAGGGTTTCGTCAATTTACTAAATTAGTTTAATTTGTCTTTTAAGCCACAAATTGTCGCGCGGTTGCAATACTTTGCGCAGCTTATTAATTCAATTACTTTCTTTGGAGAATATTCCACATAAATTGTCGGAGGCTGTATCGATTTTGTTCAATGACATTTCCAGTCTTCAGAATTTAGCACAGTACGGTTTAAGGAGGGCACTCATTTTTCTTGTTTAAGTAAGCTGACTTTGTTTATTCATGATATGAGTCCGTCTGTCACTCTCATAATTAATAAGTTCCATGAATTATTTGTAAAATCGCATCTCGAGTATGTTCAACGAACAGTTGTAACTTAAGTCACAAACATCAAAATCTTTGGAATGTTTAACGTACGAAGGACGCATTTTAAGGTTGTTTTTAAGATCTTTCCATTTGTGAAATGACATACCTAATGATTTTGGACAGGGTTTATCATCGGCTTCACGTCATTTTGAATATATTTTACGTGATAAATTACTACTTTAACAAAAACACCAGCTAAACAAAAAACTCAGTATATGCAAAAAGCCAAAATTGTGGTGAAATGTTGTTTCATGGTCTAATTGAAGTTCACAGAATGAACTTAACAGACAAAATAAATTATGTACTCTTTGAAGGAAGATGTATGCCAACTTTGTACTTTGCTAAGAAACTCGTACCCAGCTTAAAAAGAACGGTTGAGCTATATGCATTATTTTATACATTTTTCAAAATAGCGATCCTCGATTGCTAAAATTTGTAAGCAGGAATGATGTGTCAAACGAAATAGTATTACCTGCACATTTGCAACACTGGTATAAATATTTATTCTCAGATTGGATGTTATCGGCAAATAACATGAATAATCTGCTGAATGTTGTAAAATACTGTGTTTGAATAATATTGCTAAAATTATAACTTATTAGTTAAGATCACCAATATGCCACCTCTTGTTACTTACAACTGTATATTCATATTTTCTTGCATAGAAGTTTTGCCAACTTAAGGTTTGTTTTAACAAAGGCTTGCCAATATTTCATATGAATTTTTTTTTTCACGCCCCTGGTGGTATTTAATTGCCAGAACAGACGAGGCACTTATCTTCATGAAGATAAAACGTTTAAATACTCCAATCAGTTCAATGATTTATTTCATTTAATATATTAAAAGAAAATATTGCTCAATATACTAATCATCCGTTTGAATGGCTTGAAGCAAACTGTGTTATTTGGTCCACAAAGTAGGAAAATTCATTTGTCTGTTGTTTGATTTAAGAAACACACATCCACTTGAAATGAATAAAAAAATGCCATGATAATTCCAAAGTTGGCTTGTCTAGTTCAATACGACACCAATCCGTCAGCAGCTCTCCATTCCATCTATATACCATTTAAATTCGAATGAGAGATACAGTTCTTGTTGGTCTGAAGTGTATAGTGGGATTTAACAGTGCCTCTTTACAATTCATAAAAAATGTTTCTATGTATACGTTGGTCAAAGAATCGCATTGGTTTAAAGTAAAAGAAGGCAGAAATCTTGTAAAACTTTGCAAATGAAAATTGAGGACACACCGCTTTGATAGTGGGCAATGAGACCGTTAAGCTTATGCGTTCCCAGTTAAACTTCAATTAACCTTGAAACGTGTAAGATATTATTAGGAGACTGTATACAAAGAACAAAACCCATTAGTAGAAAATACAGAAGTAGAATATCAGTAGAATATAAACTTTTCTAGGTGACTAAATCACGTTACAAACTAATAAGAACATTTCTTTAATGAGAGGCACGGATGGGGGCTGATTAGAATGCAATTACCGTTATCTAAAACGCTTTGCTGCTAAAGTTGAAGTTTTCACACATATTTTTATTATTTGATCACACACTCTGTATGTTGTGTTTCTTTCGGTAGTTTACCGCGTATTCAATTGTTTGCCAACAAATAAAGTATGAATTGATCTTTTTTAGTTCTTTTCATCAATCGAAAAAACAACAACGTTTTTTGTCTACAAAACGTACTAAGTTATTGTTACGCAGAGGAACAGTGAAGATCCATCTGCAATCTTTGTGTATCGTGTAATTACAATCAAGTTGATATGATAGATACATCTCATAAACCGCTAACACAGTGCATCACTTCTTAATTCCAATATAATTTATCAAAGAAATATAGATCTAGCAAACACATATAAAACTGTACAATACAACAGACATTAAATATAATAAGATAAAAATATCAATATATTGTCAGTCGTAGATGATCCTCTTATCGCAATGGCGTTTACGAATCTCATTTTAAAGTTATAAAAGTAAATGAACAGAGTTGATAGCGTTGAGAAAAAAAACACTAAAAACTGTAGTTCCTGTATGACGATTGGGGGGAACTGTTTGTCTGCAAAAAAAAGCATTAAAGGAATATCCAGCAATATTAGTGGTCGGTAATAGTGTTCATTTTCGACAAAAGTAAACGTTATTTCTTCTGATTCGGATACAGACAAATCTATCAATTACTTTGAAAAGAAATATCTGAAGGAAACTCGATAGGATTACAGTATTGAAGTACAAGATGGGTTACAAGTGTAATTGATGAACATATACATCAGCATTTTAACTGCTGGGATATTTTTGAATATCAGACATCATACAATGACTTTATTTTGTTTATGTATTCTATCATGTAGGCATTGTTTAGTTATAAATAATATTTTTAACTCATTTAGTTACAAACAGTAAAACACAGATCCATTTATTTATCATGTATATGGGATCAGCCAAACAGGAATAAGCTTTCTCGCACGTCTGCTCATGTTTATTGTACAAATAACAACACACCAAATAACCAATCCGCCTAATTGTATAATACTTTTGAATATCTCAATCAAAGAAAAAACTACAGACAAGCGATACATGAACCGCATTGATAAACCCTTAGTAATGAAAGTCAGGAAGTCAGATGATCGCAAACAAAGGCGAGCTCATGAAAAACAAAGTAGAATTGGACGAAAATGAAACCTCATTTTACCTACATAACTACTTTCTGATTTTTTTCTAGAACTGTTTGAAAGCTATGTCATTATGTTATGCTATAACTTATGTGATACGTCAACTTTTCCTTCTGAGATTTATATTACCACCGACGTGTTGTATGTAAAGCGAAAGCCTGTTATCATCTGCAACATTTCCCATCCATAACTATGTTTTGTACCTAATTCCTTCCTACGTTAAACCTGTGTAAACAGTAATATATATCACCATGATAACAATGCATTATTTGACGTATGTCCTTTCCGTTTGATCTTTAACAAGATTTATGAAGTGTGTTAAGAATATTAATATAATTATGTAGTAAGCAATGGGGGCTACTGCTCAAATAACATTTTATCCTGATTAAGATAGAACAACAGAGAAGACTTAACTATCACACCTAAAATATGCCTGTTATCAATTGAAGTATAGAGGCAATGAATAAATGTAAACGGGTTTTTTCCAGTGCATGATTGCATTATATTTTTATGAGGGAGCACCAAATGCATTTCAGTCTTACTCTGTTACTATCAATTTTTCTGATCACAGTTTGCCATAAACGGATATAGAATGATAATTTATTGAAGTGATTCAGTAAAGCGCCAAGCAGTATTCTAACAAAACCGTTATTTCAGATATGTCGCTGAAATTGTTTCTTAGCCCTATGAACGTTGACCTTTAATATCGAAGTGAGAGTGGATTAAAAAAAGAACAGTGAAAAATATCAAATTGTTTTTAAATATCATAATTCTTTAATTGACCTTAGATGTAAAAACAACATAATGATAACAGTACGTTTTAAGGAGTTTCAAAATTAATAAGAGTTTAGATTAAGGGATTTATTTACCACCTGATATTTCTACATTGATGTCTCTTTCAGTTGTACCCACAAAGCTTCTTGATTAATTTTGTATAAATGTTGGCTGATTGATTAAACTTAGATGTTTTTTTTTAATATATTCCTTTTCAATTTCATTCATGTTCACAATGTTACATATAACATGAGCAACAAACAATCAAATCACTCGCAACATTGAATTACAATATTTTACTTAGCCAACATGATTATGTAATTGCAAATCAGCACATTGTTAGTTGACATCAGTCGTCGTACAATATATCTCACATTAAATCGCGTTCAATGGTATTGTTATCCGGATGCATCAACGTTTCTGAAAGTAATAGACAGTTGTTATCCTATTATCAACCTATAGGTTGGTTGTAGCTATTGTATCTGTTGATGCGTGCCATTACGCAATTTACATCTCCGCAGATGTACATAATATCGCCAGGACACCATGGGGTCGATGGTGATTCCCGCATGATGGAGAGCAGCAATCAAGTGTTTACGAGTTTGATATGTTTGTATTTAATTTTCTTTTACAATGTGTTACATTAGTTTGAAGCATACCAATTGCTATATCATGCAATGTATATTCTATTTTGAAACGTATAACACGAGTCAAATATCAAATATGACGTTTTTCATCAACATGTTGAAGTCCGTGATAACAATATAGAGGCTCGCATCTTTCTGCGCGACAATATGTCTCTGATAAAGCCTTGTTCAGGAAGGAAAATCGTTGGAGATTATAGGCTCCGTGCCTAGCCGTTCCATGTCAACAAACTCTTGTTTGTGGGATATTCCATTGTATAAATCCATTATATTTGAAGTTAATTTCAGTTAATGGTATGTGCGAATATAATTGTTTGAATGGCAAGATGAACACAAGGCTGTTTAGTACATTTTTTTTACAGAAATAGAAGATTTTTACCAGAAATTGACGTACAGAACGTTATATTACCTCAAGAAATGCAAGGGCAATAGCTCAAAAACGACTTATGTACGATGTATAAAAGTCTAATGTTTACTTCTTTATGTCTGGTAAACGAATTAAATGGCTTCTTTGACATATCGCGTTAAACAGTTTTGGTACTAATTTTGACGATATTTTAAACGTTAGTTGTCTTGATACTTTGGGACCAATATTAATGTATTTTTACGTTAAATAACAAAGAGCTTCTTTGATATTAGTGCTATTTTTGCCAATGATATAAGTTGCAATCTCAATAATGCCTGATCTTAAAAACTGAATATTCTATGATTTATCTGCATGTATGTAAAAGACATAATTAGTGAAACATTGTTTAAGTATCCCAACAATATTCTGAATAATAAACCAATAAACTCATTGTATAAAATAGTTATATTAAAAGTACAATCTCTATTGAAGATTATCTGGAACATTCCAATCCTCGAGGCAATTCATTCATCAAACGCCATATTTCACGAGATCCTCGTGAACCGATATGCACATATTTCCTACTCACCATTGACCCAGATAGTGAGAACATTATTTAAATACGTTTATACATGGATACATTTACCATATAATTGTAATTTATCCAAATGTATTATATTACATTTTAAACCTTTATAATGTCATATAACTGTAATAACATTGTCCCCGCTTAGATTTTTAATATTATTAGTTAACAGCATGTATACCAAGAATTATATATAGTCATAACACTCCTGAAGCCACGGGTCTTCAAAGCATACCGCCAATATATGGATATTGAGACGTACATTGAACCGTTTGATCGAGCACATTTCATGGAGTCTAGATATATACTGTTTCTTTATATCGAACGTCCAGTGTTCTGAACTAAATATAGTTTTATAACCAGGCTTAAATAATTGCAGCAAGAATGAAGTTCTGAATAATAAGACGCAATTTCACTTCACCTTGGGTTGGTAATAACGTTCAATTAATTGGGTCGCCTTAAACGTTTTGTCACACGAAATTTGCAATTTTTGAAAGTCACTTCCGTTAAAATGCAAATGCGATTTCAAAAAAATATCTAATGAAATATTCTTTCGTAAATTTGCTCATTTCCATATTTCACTAATACACGTTGCAAGGGATATTTGTTTTACTCAAGCAAAATATTGTAGTTGTTTACATAATTCTTTCTTATAAAAGATGAAGACAGAGCTTCTAAGGGTTGGCGATTCGAGTACCAAACACCTTAACGGTATCAATATGTTCGTGTACTAGTTTTACATCAAAATAACAACATGCATGTACGCAGGTGAATGGTGACCTTGTTGACAAACTGTTGTTTGATTATAGTAAAATGCACACCAGTGTTGATAAGGATTTTGTGCGATTTATCTATCATTTAATATGCATAAGTATTCCGAGCATCCGTCAATCGTAATAAGTGTTCTTAATATTTTTCAGCAGTTATCGTATTGCCAGAAGTATTTGCGATCACATACTTTCTTTCATTTCAACAATGCAAGTGGAACCTAGTGGAAACTTAAATGCAGAAGGTAAAGTTTCCGATACATCAGTAGCCTAGCTTTTCGATTATCCCATTATCAAAAATACGCATTTACATCAAGTAGACCAATAAACCACGTTAGTTTGGGGAGATTTACGTTGTTGTACATCAAAACTGAATAACCAAATACAACCGATAAAATTAATATTGTTTCAGACGTAAACTAGTGTTTTCGTAATTGAAAGTCATAAATATGACACTTAAAATCGATTTTACGATCTTTCAAACCTGCAGCATATTTTACAGTTTTGGTTGTAATTTATGAACTTGTACCGAAATTGAATTGGTTTCCAGGTTTCAGTATGATTGATGCACTACCCGGAAGACTGAGTTACGACTTCGCTGGTTTCGCTGACTTCTTTCATTGTGGGGTGTAAGCCCTCAATTTGCAATAGTTTTCTTTCCTTTTGTTATTTTTTATTCAGTGTGATACATTGACCAAATTATTTACAAGTTATTCGTGAGTAAAAAAACGTGGCAATACTGTTTCACACATTCTGTAAACTATAATCTCCTGACAACAAAGTGCAGCAGGACACATTAATTACCTACTCGATCAAGATGTGACGCTTAGGTTATGAAGCTGCTGAAAGATTTGTTTCTTATAGAGATAAGGCACTTGAGCCCCCATGGGAATGGTCATGTGCGTATGTAAAACGTAACGCACTAACGCCTTGTGAATGGTCAGGGAAGTATATAATACATAACGCACTGCCGCCTTTGGAGTGGTCAGTGGAGGTGGTTATAAATAACGCATAACCGCCAAAGATGACAAATGGGTCATTGGAAGTGTAAGATACAACGAAAGTAAACCCATTTTAAAAGACAAACAATTTGACCTTCTTTAAACGGAAAAATCATGTAATGGAACGACATTTTGATAGCAACTTATCGTTGTCGTCTTATCTATCTATGGAGTTACGGTAACATTTTATACTTTGGTATCACTTTGTGTTTCTGAAATATCTCTTATCCCGAATTCACTCTATGTTTAATTTGTATTCCTCACATAATGGAACCAACCACTCAAGGAGGTTACATGAATTTTAAAAATGCAAACTGTCTGAACCCGATCAAGAACAAAACACTCATCTTTGAAAGTCGGGCAAGTTAATGGATCGTATCTGTTTAGTATCTAAAAACAGAAACAGATAAATAACAAAACAATACTCTTTGAAATTCGGGCAAGTTTATGAATCGCATGGGCTTTCTTAGAAAATAAGGCAGGAATATATATGAATTTGATGAGCTTTACCAGACGTCTGTAATATTCGTACATAGTACGTATTTGCCAAATTATAGGATTGTGACTGATGTCTTTATGTCAGTTCTTGTATTTCAGATAAATATTAAAACAACTATTAAAAATGTCTCTGCACATCCTTCTGGACGATAACGTGCTGTTTAGAAAACAATAAACAAGATAGAATTACCATTTTGCAAGAAAGATGTTTCGACACAGGTAACGCACGGTATTTCCTTAGGTGAACATAGACAAATCAGACGTAAACCTTATTTAGTGAAAATGAACCTTAACATGATTCGATTTAGATATAGAATTAAAAGTATCATGTAAAAATACGCATAGATAATAAGCTGTGTCTATGAAGTTAAAAACAAAACGAAAACTTCTTAGGATCGAGCTGTGATAACAATGCTTGTTTTATCTTGCTTTTGTAGTTATTTGGTACATTGTTCCTGTCTCAGATATGTTTATTCAATATAGACCTTGAAACCTTTATCAATATGTCGGTTTTAAGTGAAATAAATTAAAATTAATTTAAACCTGGTCAGTGTCATAAAGTAAGGTATCACTATTTCAATTATATGACTCGCATTTACAGTTGTTCACAAGTACATAATGTTTTTCCTGTTGAGGCTATTGGCAACATTTGCGAATTTAACAAAAGAAACAAATCTAACTTACGATGTAGCTATAATGTTCTTTTCGGATTAATTGATCTTCAAACTTAATTAGTGTTTCAGTCAATGTCAGCGGTCACTATAAGGTATTCCAAGTATGAATGGTTGTCTGTTAAGCTCATTTCGTCTAATTGTTTCCACTCAAATATAAAGACTCTGTTTACCATGCTTGAGGGTGTTACTGTGTCTTAGTATATACATGTACCTTTACGCATATATCGGAACGGTAATATGAAGGCGGTCCTTGAACGTACTAATATTATTTTGTGTACAAAGCTATTCACGTATAGTTCGCTAATCATTGCATGCTGTAATTGACAAAATGGTAAAATGCAAATAATTTACCAAATACTCTGAAAACGTACTTTATATAGCTCTATAGGGATGGCCATATGTGTAAACACAGCATTAGCTGAGACAATGTGCTCGGCAGTTCTGCAATTTGATGCATTATACTGCGAGATAAATGATACCTCGGTGTTTCGAAATGAAATGTGTATCAGTTTAATATACTCACCAATCGGTTTTACTTTTGAAACTTTATTAGAAAATAAACATGTTTGCTTTCAGTCTGAGCAGTAGTGTACACAGTCTTAAGCTCTGTCTTTAACATTAACAGTTTCGCAATATTTCGCTCGCAGCAATAACAGCTACCAAATCCATGAAAATACCATAATAAATTAAGTGCGCGTTCGATAAATTATCATCCGAAGTAAAAGATACAACGATTGTTCAAAGCAACATTTCTTTGATTATATTTTTATAGTTTCCTTTTATTTTGTACTCGAGGGAATCCCTCAAATAATACAGGAAGACTGGTTAGTTAGAGGGCTTCCTTCTGACGAATAAAAATCTCGACACGGTGGTGTTCATGATTTGTTTAAATGTCTGCAGTTGATTTAACTCTCATCGTTTAAACATGCACATTGAATATATCTGCAACAGTTTTGATGAAAGACAAAAATGGACACGCGGCCTTTACATTCTATTTATCATTATAGCTGTTTTCGAAAAAAAACATTTGATATATTATCTATTTCCATGAGCACACTCTGAATATGTATTAGTTTATGGCGATTTTGCATGTGTTGATTTGTATGTATGTAATGCGTTTTGTGGCCTATGAACTCAAATGAAAAAGATAACTTGACCAGACTTGACTGATCGGAAAATCATGTGCATCAAAAATTTGGAAAATTTTTATGCAAATGAAATAACATTGACATGATATTTGGCTTGTCCCTGAAGATTCAATCGTGTTAATGAAATGTTGGTGTATAACACGATGCCTAAAATGACATCCGACAGATACTACATATTACATTGAATTTGTATGCAATAAACTTAGAAGTCAAAACATCAAATAGAGGTCCCGTTGCGATCCCCAACCGCCCTGTACGATATACATAAATTTACAATTGTACATACTCAAATAAGACAGCTATGCATTACTTTGCAGATTAACCGAAAAAAAACGAGCAGTATGACAGAAGACGCAAACATTAAAATTCAATTAACAGATGTTAAAAACAACCTTAAAAGTATTTCAACGTTTTGTTTGGTTTAGCAATCCGGATTGATAAAAGTCATAATTTGAACAGTAAAAGTCCTCCCTTGACAACGTTCAACTTTCGAATGAAATAGCGGTTGCAGCATTGACATGGCAAATGTCATTTAGAATGATGAAGTTTCTGATGCAAAGATGCTGTATCCGTTTACGCCAGTAAAATTAAGCAATCAGACTAAAATGTTTTGTTTTATAACTTGAGAAGTAGAATTTACATTATTCCTTCTCGTTTAAAAGTACAAACATCTTTCATTAATGCATCCCGTTAAAAGTTTAAACGTTTAATAACAGTCTTTAACTATACTAGCAATAGAACTCCACCACTAAATCGTTTACACTTATGCAATCAAATGCCATCTTGCATTGCTATAAAACCCATAAGCCCAAGATTGAATCTTTTTTTTGAATTTACAGAGAAAACTTTTTGTCTCAGATAGAAAGCTCGAAAGTAACATTTATTGATCGATAATACCTTTTATTCCTGACACATTTGTTTGTGATTTTTGTAACATCTTCTGATTCGGATACAGACTTAATAGCTCAACCACAGAAACTCTGAACAAAAATCTTTATGATACTTGGAAGGAATACAGCATTTAAAATAAATGTTAAATTATGTTTTTTATTAAATATGCATCATCAATATCGCAAAAGAGTTTACACTGTATTCCACCCAGTGTGAAACGTCCGTATTCCACTCTGTTGACGTCACACCATTACAACTTTTGCTCGATGTAAAAATGCCACCAGAAACAATGATGAAAAGTATGATACGCCATTAATTTATAAATGATTGTATTTTAAAGGGCTTTAAACGGGTTATGTATTATAAAAGGTTATGTCGTACTGAGTTTTAAATAAATCTGTAAGGTTGTATTCGACTCTCACGCAACCTCCCGGATCCAAACATAATACAAATAACCTATTATTTGGAAATAATTTGATACGTGACAATCATTTCAAAAATATAGATAGGTGTGGAGACCCTATCGAATGTATTCTTAATGATCCGACTCAAAAGTATTTGGATGCCCGGTGGCCGCAAATTGTGTTGTTACCATTTTATAGGCTTAACACTCCCAAATATTAAAACATATACATTTTGTGTCGGCAAATAAAGATTGAAAATAGTTTTTTTTGTTTGAAGGAAAGTGCTAATATACAAACGGTAATAACTTCAAGTATGGTTTACTTTTCATCCCTTGATACGATAATGATTAGGTAACAACAATCAACTACCTTTAAAATGTTACTAGAACTATATGAGGTCAACCGAAATCACATTTAAACATAAAGGTTGAATGAGCTACCGATAAAACAGCTTAGTTTGTGGGACGTATTTCTTACGTAAAAGTTTTATCTGCATAAAAATGTAGTAATGTTATGACCTGTTGTATTATTCTGCATTACAATTATGCATTGCAAAATACATGGAGAAACATTCTACGTGCCATTCTGTTTAATTATCTTATTCCCTCTTTGTTCAAAATTGACTGCGAAATATAATTGATGGACATATGTACATAAGCTATTCAATCATTTAACAAACTACCAACAAGCAACGGTGATGAATGAACTGTGCTGATAAACCGTTCGTAATAAAAAAAATGTCGTCTGTTAATCGCATACAACGGTTCGGCACTTTATTTTCCTGATCGACGAAATTGGGCCAAAGAAAATTGGTTAAAGCACATGACAAGCTCATGACAAACAAAGTACCATTTGGCGAAAATGAAACCGTATTTATTCTACATAAATACTCTTTGATTTTTTTCCAGAACTATTTGAAGGTATGTAATTATATAATGGAACGACTTATGTTAAACTTCAACTTTTTCTGTCTGAGGTTTTTATTACCACCGAAGTGCTGTTTGTAGAATGAAGGCTTTATATTATCCGCAACATTACCCATCCATAACTATGTTTTTGTACCTAATTCCTTCCTACGCTGCACCTGTGTAAAGTTAACAGTAATATATCTCTTGCGATAACGATGCATTATTTGACTTATGTCCTTACCGTTTTATCTTTAACCAGATTTTAAAAGCCTGTTAAGAATATTTAAGTGTGTAGTTAGTAATGAGGGCTACTGCTCGAATTACATTCCATCCGGAATGATATGGAACAGCAGGCAATACCTCATTTTCAAAATTGGTGTTTGGAGATACGGAATAAATGTTAATGTTTGTTTCTGTGCAAGATCGCAATATCTTCTATCGAGGGAGCACCAAATACATTTCAATCTTACTCTGAAACTAACATTTTATCTGCTCATTATATGCCTTAAACGGATACAGAATGAAAATGCTTTGCAGCTGTTCAGTTAATGTCGCCAAGCTGTATGCTAACATAACGTTATTCCGGAAATGTCGCTGAAATTGTTCCTGAGCCCTGTGGGCGTTGACGTTTGATATCGAAATAAGATCGTAAGAGAGTAAAATAAAAAGATATAAAACAATCATTCAAGAACTACTCAGTTTTACCTTAGATATGAAGACGACACAATGCTTAAAGTACTTGTTAATGTTTCAAAAAAGACTTTAGATTATGTGGTGTTCTAACCTCTGACAATTTCTAGAATCGCATCTCTTTCAATAGTACTCACTAAGATTCTCGAGTGGATTTGTAGAAAAGTTGGATGATTGATTAAACTAAGCTGTTCTGCAATATATTCTTTCAATTCAAGTTCATTTAGTTTCATAATGTACAATGTACCAGTGAAGAAGAACCAAGCAATTTATTCGCTTCATTGAAATAAAATCGTTTACTTAGCCAACTGGACACTAATTGCAAATCAGCACATTGTTAGATGACAACAGTCGGAATATTATATATTAAATATAATTAACATTAAATCGCGTTCAATGGCATGTAATTCGTATGCTGCATCAATGTTTCAGAATTAAATAAACAGTTTTTATCCTTTTATCAACCTAAGGGTGGGTTTTAGCCATTTCATTTGTTGATGCTGGCCGTTATACAATATACAATTATGTAGATGTATATAATGCCGTTATAACGACGTGCCAAATGACAGCATGGGCTTGGTGGTGATTTGTCGCATACAAGAGAGCATCAACCAATATTTCACGCCTAAATACGTTTTCGTTTCCTTTTCTATAATATTGTGTAACATTACTTTGAAACGTATCATTTGCTATAGCATACGATGCATATTCTATTTTGGAACGTAAGAAATGATTCACTTTCATTTAATTGAAATCCGTGTTGACAATATTAATGCGTGGACCTTTCTGCACGACAATAGGTCACTTATATAGGCTTGATCATGAAGGAGAATCGGTGGAGATGGTCGGCTCAATGCAGTCTGGCCAACTAATGTTGACGAGATGTTCCTTTGTATAAATATTTTGTGTTTATAGTAATTTTCCGTCCCTTGTATATGTGGATGTTATGGTATGGCAACACGAATACAAGGCTTTTTAATGCAAGTTTTACAGAATTTCAAGCTATTCAAATTGAATTCACTTACATGTGGTTCTATTAACTTAATAATTGCAGGGACCATAACTCAAGTACAACTAATGTAAGACGTAAGGAACCCTAATGTTAATTTTCGTATGTCTGGCAACGAAAAAGAAATGACCTCTTTGACACATCGTATTAGAAAGGTGCTTGCCGTCACTTGTCTTGATACTGTGGGACTAAATTTCCTTCAATCAGTTATTGTGGGTTTTTTTACGTCAAAGGAAGTAAAACAATGCATTATCTCTATATGAAGATACTTGAATTTGAACGCATTGCACTTGTTATTCGCTGCGTACTGTTATTACAAACTGTATAACATCACATACTATAAACAAGTGTACTGTTTAATGATACGTTATTTGCATGCTGAGCCTATCACACTTTGATGCAACGCAAATGAATTTGTAATGGATGTGCTTTGAGCTTAGTTGACCAATGTTGCCAACGGGACGAAACACAATGCATCACAAAAAAACAATAGAACACAACAATCAATAACAAATCATATTGAAATATGACAGTTTGAAAAAACCCATCAAATTCAATTTTAAAAAAAACAACAACAAAACGCTTTAGTAAAATTGTGTGTAACAACCACATTCATAATGCCTATAATATATTGTAATTTATTTATTCTTATATTATAAACACAGAGGCATGAGCGTGATGAAAGTCACCTTTAAATATCAAGGAATACACTATGTTCCATTTACCGCTAGATGAACCATTCAAATTGCTTAGGATAATCTCTATTATTATTTTTTTTATTGTTCCCTGTGCTGTATCTATCTCCGGGAATATGTTTTTTTTGTATTATCATTAAGGGGAACATATCTGCAGATTAGTTGTTTCGTCTAGTTAACAGGAATCTTAATCTATTTTCCAATTCAATACCTCCGCAGAAATCAGAAAGTATCACCCTGATGTAAACATTTAGAAATAGCTATTTTCAAAGCTAGTATGCTTAATAGTTATATATATATTCGATATATTGTAACTGTGCTTATTGCTTTTATATAAGTTTAAAATTAATACGGGGACACAATATTTGCCATATCCTAATGTAATAATATGTTACAAACCTTAGGGTTTGATTCGTTTGTATCCGATGATTTCATTAAATTATGTGCATTATGCCTTCATTTAAGAACTCACATTGTTCATATACAAACATCTTTCGTGCATGTAAATACACATTTCTAACAATTTTTGAATAGAACCGATTGGAATATTCAGTAGTGTAATAATTTGAGCTAATTATCATGTATTATATTTGATTGGTAAGAACATCACATCACCCCGGCACATAGGTGATATCACCCTGAAACTAAACTGCATTGTAAATTGGATCGTCTGAAACGTTTTACTCAAAACACATTCATGAAAGATTTCCGTTCAAATGCAAATGGAATTTAACAATTATCGGATAAAATATTCCCGTAAAATCTAAATTCCTTATTCCACTAAAACATGTATTCTTTCCTTTGTTTAATTTTGTCCATTCGTTTTTGGATATTTAGATGTATTTTATATATATATATATATATATATACTGTTGACGGTTTCAGTCAGTAAATTAAATCATCATGATGACATTTTTATCGGAGGAACAATACATTACCATCTTACTTTCCGTTTTGCAGGATATATTAAGGGAGATTTTTCTTGGAGATATTAAGCCCTGCATGTTGACATATTAATGGCCCAAAAGGGACGCTCCTGTGGAATACTGAAACTATATAAATGTGTTTCTGTAAAAACATGATTTCTTCATTGCTTCTTCTTTTGATTCAGTGTGCCGCACTGACCAACTAGTTTGCATATATGTTATTCGTGAATTGCAACGAACGCGGCCATATACTATCCCATTATGTTGAAACTGTAGTCTTATGACTGCAAATACAGCACACCTCATGTCCATTCTTATAATATTATGATTAAGCTTAAATTGTAAGGATGCTGATGGATTGGTGTGTTCTTGGTATGATGTACGTCTGCCAATGTTAGTATGTTATACATAAGACACGGCCACCTAGGGAATGGTCACTGGATTATGTAATACAAAAAGAAGTCGGTATGTTCCAGAAATGACATAACATCAAAATGAGTAATTGCTTACATTGTTGGCACACCAATGAAGACAAAGTAGTATTAGTACGATTGTGTATCTGCCATTTCAGTTCTTCTCTTTATCACAGCTGTAGTTGAGGTACGTTTAAGGGTTCGAGATAAATGCAACGTTGATAAAAGAGAACCGCTAGCTTGTCCTCTCATCAATCGTACTCAATTTTTAAAAGACATTCCCTTCAAGTTGTGATATGTTATAGTACTTGGCTTCAAGGCTTGTGCCTGCAGTTGTCATTGTTGTCTTTGGCAAATTAAAATAAAACATAACCTTTAACATTGTACCAAAGGTAGAATTCAAACCATTGGAAATACCCTTATACCCTTCGAAATATCTCCATTAAAAACTAAAGATGTTTGTGTCGACTCTAGATAATTCCAGTAGATTCTAACTTCTTCTTACAAATCGAATTTACATACAACTCCTATCCTTATCACTTCTCACGGAAAATAAACACAGAATGTCAGACCAGTTACCCAAATGAATCGGAAATCGGAAATGAAAGCTATTACTATTATCTAGATGTGAAGAACCACTAAGAAATGTCTTTGAAAGGAAAACGAAAGTATAGTTAGTACAGAACAATCGGGTTTCGAAGAATAAACCCATTTAAAGAGATAAACAATCAAGCCTCCGTCGAACGAAAATGACATGTAATGAAAAATGAACGACATGTTGATGGTAACGAATTGTTGTTATCTCATGATATGGCAGTGTTAAAAAATACTAATTCTTATCTTTGGGGTTACGGCATCATTTTATGCTTTATATCACTGTGTGTTTCCGAGGTATCTCATAAAGATGTTTCTCAAAGCTCTCGATGTATTACTCCCATAAATAAACTTAACACAAAAAAGTTCAAAATATGTCAAATGTATTAACTGTTGTTACAGTGTTTTCCAGTTATACACATGAAAATATTCAAAAAAAAAAAGAATGGAATAAAAACAAACACTTATTTCTGAAATTTGGTTAAGTTAGTTGATCGTATCTACTTTCTTTCAAATATAGCATGAGTATTCATGAGTGAAGTTAATTAGCAACACCAGACGTCTGTAATATAGTACGTAAATGTTAGATCATAACTATATATATCATACAACTAATGTCTTTCTCTCAGTACTTGTATCTCAACGGATTATTTTCGGGTAAAAAATATATATATAACACTATTTATCTGCCGATCGATTATCCGATTACATGATATTCAAGAAAAATAAATATGACAAAATTGTCAATTTGCAAGGAAGTTGTTTCGGCAAAGATAACGCACGGTACACATGTTTTGCAATTTGCAAACGTAGATCCTGAACTTGAAACTATGAACCTTAACAAACTACAAATGCTCTGGACTATTATATAATAAAAAAACTTCAATGAATAAAATCAAACCAACCATATAAATATTAGCTAAGATAACAAGTTATGCCCATGAAGCTAATAAACAACAATATCAAAACATATATTTTATTGGGAACATGCTGTAAAAGCATGAAAACAAATTTAAGAACGCGGTCATTGTAAAATATAGTGTGATTTAAACATATTTCAATTATGTTAACTGCATGCATAGTCGTGTACAAGTACATATGTAAACACGTTCTTAGTGGGAAATCAATTAGAACACCAGTCTCAAATGCGTAATTCGTAAAGTACAAAATCAAAAGCTTCATTTTTTGCGCCATATTCCTTTACAGTCATTTATAGATCGAAGGTGGAGAGTATCAAGCAAATTTAGTTAAAACCAAACCAGTTCTACTTTGTGTTGTTATTTGGTGTAACTAGGCACACACGTAAAGCTGTGATAACATTATAGAGGCTGGGAAACACGACATGTACTGTATCTTTTAAAACTAGTAAGATAAAACAGTTTGACTGAAATGCTTCGTTCTATTGTTTGAGATGTAGGATCTCCATTATTCCAGAACCTCCAAAAGTGCAACCATCGTTCATTAGTGCATCCAGTCAAAGGTTTAATACCATTCTTATACTAAGACAGCAATAAATCTGATCAAATTGTTGCCACAAATGCTATCTAATGCAATATTTATTTCAAAAGTGTCTTTTACTTGGTGCAACAAAATCCCTTATGTCTAAGCTTTACGTCTGTTTAAACCGTTTGATTTCACGAACGATGGCGGTTCCAGACAGACGATTGTTTCGGGGACACGGGAAAAATATACGTCGCAATAAAGAAGCACTGAAAGGATGTCCTACAAATTCTCGCATTAGTAATTGCGTTCTTTCTCGACACATTTGTGTGTGATTTGTGGGACATCTTCTGATTGGGATACAGACGGATAGAGTACTCAGCCTGAAGAGAAATTTCTTCCCTAGGAAACTTGATAGGAATATGGCATCGAAACAAAGTACACATATATTATATTATATATCGTAAATATGTAAGCAATACATATCGCAAAATACGTTTGTCCTTATTCCACGTAGTGTCAATTGGACGTTGCTAACTCTTTTGAGATCACGTCAAAACAAGAATGAACCGCAATGTTAAAATGACATCAAAAACCAAGATGATCCGTCATTAATATAGATTATAAGGCTTAATGGTATATTTACCTACGTCGAGTTGTGTCTATACAAAGAACTAGAGAAATGTAAATATAATGTTATATTTTATGTTTAACTAGTCACTGAAATAAATAAAATTTCACGTTAATATTGTGTAACACGAAAGGAGTAATGACGTCATTGTTTAATTCAATATTGCTCCTATTCGATTAGCGCGATATCATTAAACCAATGATATACGACCTTAGAATAATCAGCATTTATTTTATACAAACGCAATACTATGTTGTCGATTACATTTTTTAAAACAGATAGTAAACTACAGACGATACTTGTCATTTATAATCATTATGAACGCAGTAAGGCAATCAAGCAAATGACATGCGCGCTTCATGGAATTTGCTCGCGTGCCTACAGCGTTCATACAGCATAAACGCAAGAAGAACAGCTATCAATTCTTAAATACAATAATTGTCTTAAATAAGATAAAACACGAAAATGTATGAAATAAACAAGAGATGTTAGTGAAACATTTATGCCCCCTTGGGAGCCAAATTGTTAGTAGGATTTGGACACTTAAATAAAATATGGACAATCAGAAAACCTTTTTTCAGCTTACAGTCACACTGACCTTGACCTTTGACCCACTGACCTCAAAATCAATAGGGTTCATCTGCTGGTCATGACCAATAAGCCTACCTAGTATGAGGTCCCTGGGTCAAAGCGTTCTCAAGTTCTTGATCGGAAACCGTTTTTCATGTTAAGGTCACACTGACCTTGACCTTTGACCCACTGACCTCAAAATCAATAGGGTTCATCTGCTGGTCATGACCAATACACCTACCAAGTATGAGGTTCCTGGGTCAAAGCGTTCTCAAGTTATTGATCGGAAACCGTTTTTCATGTAAAGGTCACACTGACCTTGACCTTTGACCCACTGACCTCAAAATCAATAGGGTTCATCTGCTGGTGATGACCAATACACATACCAAGTATGAGGTCCCTCGGTCAAAGCGTTCTCAAGTTATTGATCGGAAACCATTTGGTATTCCGACCGACCGACAGACAGACAGACAGACCGACCGACATGTGCAAAACAATATACCCCACTTTTTTCAAAAGGGGGCATAAAAAGTTATATTACTACGTTTTGATCCGTAAGTTGATATATGAGTCTCATGCATCCTCTCGTATCATAACGCAGTACTAATAACTGTATTAAATTGCAACAGTATATGATACAACATATTCCCTTAAAAATATCGATTATTGTCGAGATAATCTAAGATGGTTTCTTCAATGGTTTCGACCCAGAGATATGTTAATTTCGGATGCCCGGTGACAAAATATTATTTTGAAATTATTTTGGTAATGGGTTTTGCCTGCAGAAAACTAATATGGAAATGATTTACCCAAAATTTTATAATAACTATAGGTTCGGCCTATAAGTATAAATACTGCATAAAAAGAAATTTACCAACAGTAACAATTAAAAACATGATTAAGCATTGATAATTCATTTTACGTAAAAGTGACCAACAAGCCACTTTTATTACGAAATAATACTTAAACTTTATAAGGTCAATAGACATCAACATTTAACGTTAATGTTTATGGAATAACCAAAGAAACAGCTTATCCAGCGTGGGCTGGTCTCTTAACATGGAGGTTTCATCAGCATAAAATTGAAGGTGTAGTTCGATTTTTTAATAGACACTCTTACTGTTGTTAGGAGCATATGGAACACGCTCCACTGAAAAGATTTGACTAAAGTTCGTATGTTTTTTGTTTATGTTAATTCCTTTTTCTAGCGTAATTCATAATTTGGATTTTCCTTAAATATTTAGAATGTTTATATCAAAGTAAAATAGTTTTACAATATGCCATACATCAATATGAAGGACATATTTGTTTAAACTGTATGTAAGCATTCCCGCTTGGCTCGAGATTTTCGAGGCTCGAGGTATTTTCGCCGGGCCCTAGAATTTCGAGCCAGCGAGGCTCGAATGTAGTATAATCGTATTTCAGCGAATCTAGACCATAAGAAAACTCTAATGTACATTAAAACATCTAAATCATCAAAAAACATTGTGTAAAAGATATGGCAGCTATGTGCTTCCTTGTTTGTTCATTTTTAAAACGATTCTATTTCAAATGTGGACACAACATAATGGCTTCGGTTTTATTTAATTCTAAAGATATATTTAATGGGGAATATAAATCGACATGACTTTTTACTAGAAATTAAATAGCTGCATAAATATCTTCGCCATATACGTAGTTCAAATAGCATTTTATCGGAATAAATACATAAAGCATCGAGTCAAATAGCGGATAAACGTCGATTCTTATTAGTAATAGTAAATGGTCCAACAATCAAAGATGATGAAGAAGAATGAACCAACTTTATTTTTATTATCACTATCGATAATGCACTGGCATTTCCGATCTCTCGAAGTTGTTTTTACTATCGGAAAACTGCCGTAAATCAGATAGAAAGTTCATATAAATATTTCGTGTGTCGATCTATTTGTTTTCCGATTTTTTATAAATACAAGCAGAAAGCCACTGTTTTTCTGACTCCAAAAGTGTATGTAACGAACAGTAACGATGTCGAAACTACTTATATTTGTTATTTAATCTTTGGGTTTCTTACAAGAAAAACAATGATAATTTTGGTACCTAATATCTTCTGTGATATATTTCACTGTGTTATTGAATGGAACTGTCACAATGTTTTTTGACTAGCGATCCTATATTGCTACCTAATATCTTCTGTGATATGTTTCACTATGTTATTGAATGGAACTGTCACAATCTTTTTGACTAGCGATCCTATATTGCTACCTCATATCTTTTGTGATATGTTTCACTATGTTATTGAATGGAACTGTCACAATGTTTTTGACTAGCGATCCTATATTGCTACCTCATATCTTCTGTGATATGTTTCATTATGTTATTGAATGGAACTGTCACAATGTTTTTGACTAGCGATCCTATATTGCTACCTTATATCTTCTGTGATATGTTTCACTATGTAATTGAATGGAACTGTCACAATCTTTTTGACTAGCGATCCTATATTGCTACCTCATATCTTCTGTGATATGTTTCACTATGTTATTGAATGGAACTGTCACAATGTTTTTGACTAGCGATCCTATATTGCTACCTCATATCTTCTGTGATATGTTTCACTATGTTATTGAATGGAACTGTCACAATGTTTTTGACTAGCGATCCTATATTGCTACCTCATATCTTCTGTGATATGTTTCACTATGTTATTGAATGGAACTGTCACAATCTTTTTGACTAGCGATCCTATATTGCTACCTCATATCTTCTGTGATATGTTTCATTATGTTATTGAATGGAACTGTCACAATGTTTTTGACTAGCGATCCTATATTGCTACCTCATATCTTTTGTGATATGTTTCACTATGTTATTGAATGGAACTGTCACAATGTTTTTGACTAGCGATCCTATATTGCTACCTCATATCTTCTGTGATATGTTTCACTATGTAATTGAATGGAACTGTCACAATCTTTTTGACTAGCGATCCTATATTGCTACCTCATATCTTCTGTGATATGTTTCACTATGTTATTGAATGGAACTGTCACAATGTTTTTGACTAGCGATCCTATATTGCTACCTCATATCTTCTGTGATATGTTTCATTATGTTATTGAATGGAACTGTCACAATGTTTTTGACTAGCGATCCTATATTGCTACCTCATATCTTCTGTGATATATTTCACTATGTTATTGAATGGAACTGTCACAATGTTTTTGACTAGCGATCCTATATTGCTACCTCATATCTTCTGTGATATGTTTCATTATGTTATTGAATGGAACTGTCACAATGTTTTTGACTAGCGATCCTATATTGCTACCTAATATCTTCTGTGATATGTTTCACTATGTTATTGAATGGAACTGTCACAATCTTTTTGACTAGCGATCCTATATTGCTACCTCATATCTTCTGTGATATGTTTCACTATGTTATTGAATGGAACTGTCACAATGTTTTTGACTAGCGATCCTATATTGCTACCTCATATCTTCTGTGATATATTTCACTGTGTTATTGAATGGAACTGTCACAATGTTTTTGACTAGCGATCCTATATTGCTACCTCATATCTTCTGTGATATGTTTCACTATGTAATTGAATGGAACTGTAACAATGATTTTGACTAGCGATAGTTGTTATTGCAATGGGCTGAAAGAAGTCCTAAAAGGAAGGCCTCAGTTGTAACACGAATAAGTTAAAAGCATTCATCAGCGACATGTTTTTGTGTCATTTATAAGAAATCCTCAAAAACTTGGAGAAATAATTCTGAATTGATATATTAGAGCCGATTTTTCGTTCGAAACATGATAGAATTAAAATTGGATTCAGACCATTATAGCGAACAAAAAAATAGAATTTACTTTTGGATTCATCTAGCGTCAACAAAAAATATGTTAATTCTAAAACTAAAATTCAAATTGAAAGTAACGGTTTTGTCTTTTGCCCAATCTGAAATTGAATGTTTTTATTCAGATTGGCATCGTGTGTCTTTGTACGGGGGACGCTGATACCCTCGTACCATTCATTTCGCTACGTCCATTAACAGTCAGAGAATGAGGCCGATATTGGTATCCGACGGTTTTAATTTATTTGTATTAACAGCTCAAAAGACATATATAATTAAAGAAAATACTTTTATAGAATAAGTTAAATCAATAGGCGGACATGAATAAATAAAACAAAATCTTATTTCATTTTTGTTTTTGTTTTTAACATCTTTAAAATGATCAAAATTTGTGTTATGCAAATACATGTTAACCTACACAATCTACTTGGTGAAACAGAAATGAGTAGCACTCTCCCTTTCTCGTCCATGTGTTTTCTTATTGTGAACGTTATATAAATTGTCCACAAATAAAATAAATATAAAATAGCATCGTTCAATTATAGATTCATATTGAATTATGCAATGGAACTTTCATGGACCATCCGACCAGACGAACATAAACACGAATGCAAAGACAGATGAAACCAGGGGCATCCGCGGTTTACGTGAATATGTACGATTAATTATATATACTCCATTACTCCTAACATCGCTTTGGGTATGTGAATTTGATTTGTAGTCAGCATTATAAGCATTTGTGTCTAGCCGTTTTAATGGTTGTTATCGTACTTATTCAATAACAATTATACATCTAAGGTATATCATCGCATTTCAATGCAATGGACATTTTACACTTAAAGAATATTTCATTAGTTTATAGCCTACCGAATGTTTCAACTTGATAAAAGCACCATACCAATGACTTTCTATTTGTTATGTCGATTGGTCATTTTCCTTTTCGCACACAGTGCTTTTATCACAGAATAAGTGAAAATAATCTTCATAGCACTATATACCGGCACATAAAGCCTCACCAACTAATGTTGCCAGACATAAACGTCTAAGTGGCCATAAACGTTTATTGCTCGATCATCAATAATCTCATTGAGTTGAATTTAGAAGTTACGCATTTCAAGTGCATTGTATGTAAGTTTATTTTGAAAGTGTATATGCTATATATGAATTACGTTTCCTTTCATTGTTTAAAGTACTTTCATTTGAAAACATAAGTAGTTAAAACATAGTGTTATTCGAATTTTCATATTTTGGATACTTTTTAATAAAATGATAATGCGTCTGCTTCTGAAACGGGAGGATGTATCTTCAATACACCGGTGGCTCATGGATAATACGCTCAAAATAAAGCAACAATGGCTCTCTCTCGTAGCGCTCGGCTTTTGAACAAGGATTATTGAAGACTGATGAGTTCACGTGTCGGCGTTCACACCGTTCCAAGGGGTATTTTCGAAATAAGAACAGGACTACCTTATACATCACACTTTTGCACTGCTCTGCTGCCCCTTTTACGAAAAGCAACAAAAGCAAATTCAAAAAGACTCCATTGAAAGTATTGTAACTTCTTTCCTATATTTAATTTAATATGTTACAGTTACAATTTCTAAAGACTGCCTTTATTTATGCAACCAATTTCTAGCAACAGTATATGTAAGTGTTTTTTTTAATTGTAGCACCAATATATTCAAGTGTTGTATGTGAAGAATACGAATGGACTTTAAACTATTCTGGGAGAGATCTCTTTAAGAGGAAAAAAGTTTTATTATGTCTCCCCCTCTCTGGGGGAGAAATATTGTTTTTGCCCTGTCCGTCAGTCCGTCCGTACGTCACACTTCGTTTCCGATCGATAACTGGATAACCGCATGACCTAGGATCACCAAACTTGGTAGGGAGGTTGGTCGTGAGGTGTAGAGGATCCCTATTGTTTTTGGGGTCACTAGGTCAAAGGTCAAGGTCGCAGCGACCCTCAATATAAAAAACATTTCTGCTCAAAATCTTGAGAACGGTTTGACTTAGGTTCACCAAACTTGGTAGGGAGGTTGGTCATGAGGTGTAGAAGATCCCTGTTGTTTTTGGGGTCACTAGGTCAAAGGTCAAGGTCGCGGCGACCCCCAATGTAAAAAACATTTCCGCTCAATATCTTGAGAATGGTTTGACCTAGGTTCACCAAACTTGGTAGGGAGGTTGATCATGAGGTTTAGAAAACTCCTATATTTTGGGGGGTCACAAGGTCAAAGGTCAACGTCGCTGTGACCTCTAATGTAAAAAAATATTTCCGTGCAATATCAGGAGAATGCTTTGATCTAGGTTCACCAAACTTTGAAGTGAGGTTGGTCATGATGTCTAGATGATCCCAATTGTTTTAGGGGTAACAAGGTCAATAGTCAAGCTTGTGGTGACCTTCCATGTAAAAATCATTTGCGTGTAATATCTTTCACATATGTTTACCAAAAATTGTAGAGATGTTACTCGGGTGTACAAGACCCGCATTGTTTTTGAGGTCACTATGTCAGAGGTGAAGGTCACAGACACCTGAACATAAGAAAAGGTTTCCGATCAATAAGTGGAGTTCCTATTGCCTTTGAGTCTTGAACTTTTGCATGCTGGTAGGTCTTCTTGGGCAGATGATTCGTATTGATTTTGGGGTCACTGGGTCCAAAAAGAGAGTGATGATGAAAAACGGTTTCCAATCAATAACTTAAGTTCTGCTTTACCTGGAGTCTCCAAACTTTGCATGCTTGTAAGGGTCATGCAGTAGTTGGGGTCACTGGGTCAAAGGTCAAGTCCACAAGGGCTTGAAGATGAAAACCGTTTCCGATCAATAACTGGCGTCTCATTTCAACTTTCGTGCATTTTGTTTATTTTGTTTTTTGTCCATAAAAGACCTGCCGTTTTTTCCCTGAGAAACAGCAGCACTTGAAGGCCTTTGCATTTTTATGGTAAGTGTCTGTTTACTTTTAAATTATTTTTATTGCCTATTAGACATGGCACCATTCAAACTATGTAAGCCAAAAGCAAGCAAAAGTGTATCATAAATGAAGCTATACCAAAATACATTTAAATTGCTATACCAAAAGACATTTAAAGTTACTAACATGTCATGTTTGAAAATGATTCTGGTAAATAATTACAATGCGAGTTCACTGTAAGATTTGAGTATAAATGATGATGATTTTAATTTTAATATGGTTACATGGTTTGAAAAAGGGAAGGAATAAAATTGTTTCTGTTATTCTATTTATTCCTTCCAGGGTTCGCCTCCTAGTGGTGGTGCCGGGCATCACGATATCTCTATTGTTATTTTGTTATGTATCATCTTTCATATTTCATTGACAATTGTTACCTTATCACCTGTTTATTTGATAGATTTATCATGACCCCTAATTTCAGCTTCAGGGTACCCTATTATCTGTTAACTAGCACAAAATGACTACAGGTTAATACCCAGTTTTAAGAGGTGGTCAACGTTTGGTAGATACCGTGATGGCAGAAGAACCCTCTTGTTCAAGTTCATTGTTTCAAAACCTATGTTTTCCCCACCATGCATGTGATGTTAGGCATTGAGTGCCGGTGTTTGGCCGCTGTGGCTGGAAAGTTTTGATTCCTTCACATTCCCTTTATAGACAAGTAAATCCTACTGCAGACTGTAGTATAATGTGCTTGTAGAGGAACACTGTTTTAGTTCTTTTTGTTTTCAAAAACCCATGATTTTTCCACATTCAACAGTTGAAGTTGTTTTTTTCATAATTCATCTTTGACCAACATCCAATATTTCAATAACCCATTTTCTTATAAATATGCATTTAATTACATGTGTGACCAGTGTAGATCCAGATGAGACTGCAAATCTATGTAGTCTGCGCTGTTTGCTATTAAATTTGTAAAAAAAAATACTGATTAAAAGTTAACAGTACAGATCCTGATCAGACTGCACTGATGTGCAGTCTGATCTGCATCTACACTGGTCACACATGTGATTAAATGCATTTCTATGAGGTTATGGGTTCCATGTTAACAATGCATGCTATGTTAGGCCTTGAAGGCTGATGTTTGGCCACTGTGGCTGGATAGTTTTTATTTTTTCCTTTGTAGACAAGTGAAGCCTGCAGGCTTCCTTTGTCTCACTTAAATTATTTGCAATACCTATGTGCTATAAATGTATTTGATTATAGGTAACAATGACAACTTCACCTATCAATGAAATGAAACGAAATTCAATGATGCTTACTGGACTTTTCGCAAGAATGCAACAGAAAAAAATTTCTTTGGAGCAGGGTAGTGTAGAGTTAATAAGCATTACAGATGCTTTGGACATTTGTGCTGAAAGATACGAGAGTGAGACATCGAAGTTGTTGCAGGAAACCAAGAGTGTGAGGATAAAGAATCAGCAGCTCCACAAGGAGATATACATGTTAAAAGAGAAAATTAGAAGGCTGGAGCAGAAGACAGACAAACTTGAGGATGAGAAAGCTAAACTTAAGACAAAAATACATTCCTTTGAACAATGGCAGAGTGGAGAGGACTCCTTCCTCCTTAATGCAAGTTCTGAAATGGAAGGACTAGAAACTGAAGAACCTGAAAGTTCGCAAATAGAAGGGCAGGGATTTGAAAAATCTTCTTCAAGTTCAGACAATGCTGATTTAAAATCAAGTGAAAAGGGTGATCTCAAGGCTGAAGGACAGCATAGTGGAAAGGACATCAAGGCTGAAGGACAGCATAGTGGAAAGGGGACAGCATAGTGGAAATGTCATTAAAGCTGAAGGAAAACGTAGTGGAAAGGACATTAAGGCTGAAGGACAGCATAGTGGAAAGGACATTAAGGCTAAAGGACAGCAGGAGAATAATAAATAAGCTATATCTAAAGCATCATTAAGTATGTTACAATTCAATTGTTCTTGATAAACCTTTTTTAGAACACAGGTGTTTCATCTTCTATTGTAAAACAAAGGATAAAAATTCAACGCAAAGTCAATTGTGTAACCAGCAATTCAACTTGAATCCATGTCAACAACAAGGATAAAATTAAAATGAGGTCACTAGTGTTACAAGCATGAAAAACATTGTATCAATACATTTACATTGTTACAAGTGTGATTAGTTTTTTTTTACCAAGAAGTGACACTATCTTGTATATACAATGTTTGCAAACTGGATTGAAACTAGAATGGACAATTTGTCATACTTGAGTCATCCGTGATTATGTGTTATGTTTAAGTATACCTGACTCAACCTGTTGTTTAACAGCAATTTTCCTTACTTTATTTTCATTTGGTTAATTTCATGTTTTACCTACTTGTGCTGTTCAAATATTTCATCTTTTATTAGTAAACAGAGTATACATTTCAACCTGAGGCCACTTGTGTAACAAGCAAAATAAATGATTTTCATTTTACAAGTATCATTTGTGTTTTTTGACAAATCTATTGTAAATGTAAGACTCTACATATACTTCATGTATTATAAATAAGTATTGAAACTTTCCAAAATATTGACTTACTTTCATCTCATTGAGTTAATTTCATGTTTTATCTACTTTTGATGTTGAAATGTTTCATCTTCTATTGGTAATAAAGGATACAATTAAATCTGAAGTCACTATTGGGTAACAATCAAAAGATTAGATGTTACAGGTATTATTTTTGCTTTGAGAAAGCCATTATAAATGTAGGATTCTAAATGTACTGCATGTTTTTAACAAGTTTTTGTACCTTCCAAACTATTGACTTACTTTCTGTTCAAATTCTTCATTTTATATTGGTTAACAACAGATACATTAGACTTCAATACATGTCTTCTATTAGTTAACAAAGATTCAATTCAACCTGAAAACAACCTCAGTGTTTCAAGCATAACAAAACATTGCCAATTTTTACAATTCATTTACAGTATTACCATACATGCACATTTTTAAAGTATCATGTGTTTGTTTAACAACCAAGTCACAATTTCATGTATATATTATATTTGCATACTGGATTGAAACTTGCATGCACAATATGTCATACTTGATCAATAATTGACTTTGTGTTAGGCTGACCTTAAAACAATCTTTGTTTGGAGTAACCCTACCTACCCATGAAAATACCCCGTACTCAAATTCTTTTTTGGTGCTTCTGGAGTCATTTTTTTTCCCATTACAATCAGTTAGTGAACTTATTAACGGTCACCCAGTATTTATATTCATACAGGTCTTTGAAATAAATGTTAAAACAAAATGTACATTTAAGTCAATAACTATAATATACTAAGTAAACATTTATATGTGCGCACTCATATGGGTATGTTATAACCATTTATATATATATTCTGTGCATAGTAGTACGGTACCTACCTACCCACTTAAAAAAATCGGGGTCGGGTTACTCCAAACAAAGATTTTTTAAGGTCATCCTTATGTTTAAGTATATCTTTCTCATATTGTTGTCTTAGAAGAACACTTCTTATTTTGTTTGTATTCAGTTCATGATTCACCTATTTGAAAGTTCCTGTAAACTATGTAAAATTCTATTGGTAAACAAAGGATAAATGTAACTTGAAGAGGGTAACAAGTTATTTGCCTTGTTTACCTTGAATGTTTTGAATTCATGTTCTTTGAAAGCTGCCGTTAGTTTATTTATGCCTTTGTTTACCAATATTGTTCTTGTATGATGTATAATGTTTATGTAAAATAATTAAATAAAATTTTAGGTGCTGACATTTGAAGGCAGACAATATGCCAAAAACAAACAAACGATCTGTGAAACAGAAGCTAGCAGCAGACAGATTAAGAAAACGGACACGGGTACATTTTATTCACAACCGATTGCAATAATATTGCTTTACACTTTTTTTCATTTTAGTTTTTGTTTCTGTGCTAATATTTCTTAGCTTCCTTCCATATTCTTTTATTTTTCTTAATTATTTTCGCCCCATTAAAGATTTTTATAACAATTAAACTACTTCAAATTCAACAGCTACTGAAGTTTAGCCACGTTAAATGTCTTACAAAAGGTTTCCAGAACCTGCAAACAGACATACAATATCAAAGTAAAATGCATTTTAAGCTACTCCATTTAAAAAGGTATCTCTTTTATTCCTTTCTGAAAGAAATTTTTCGTCCATTTCAATCTCTTCCTTCTCATGAAGATACTTACAGTGACGTGAGAGGACATCCAAGTACTTCTGCAACTTCTCCTGAAGGGAAAAGACAACGTTTGGAATGTATTGCTTCCTCTTCTGTGAATCAGGTGATACCTCATTGTAAAACATTCACACTGTGATCGTTTAATAATACAAACCACACAATATATCATATTACTCTAAAATCCTGTTGAAGGACCACAATGTTATTTTCCCCAGCTTACACTTTTCAATAAGATATTTAGTATTTTCAGCAACTTATATTTATCAAACAGTTTATATTTCTTTAAGAACATTTTCTATAATGCTGAAGTATAAAGGTAAATAGAAACTCAACTGCCTGATTCACAAGCTTGATTTCAGGTGAACAGTTTCTTTTCTACCCATCCTCTTATATATGTATAGTGCCTTTTTCTTTTCAGAATGCTCAATCACTACCATACAGTTGTGAAACATTTTTGAGGTTGATTGCTGATGAAAGCAATGAGATTCCAGATGACATTGTAGTTGCCTCATTGAACCTCATGAATGCACTCAGTACTGTGAATTCCAAAATGTGTGTTGGACTTTACTCTCCAGCTCAGTTACATCTTGCATCAGTTGATAAATCAATTGTATTGCCACCACCACCTTTGGACAAAGACATACTGAACATCCATCCCCTTACCAGACATTGGGTTTGTACATTTTACAAAGCTGATACAAGACAGCTGTACATATATGACTCTTTACAGTCTAATGACCACATTAGAGACGTGAAACACCAGTTAGCATGTGTGTATCCTCAACGCATAATTAGTTCGCTCAAAAATGTCAATGTCTCCCAACAAGGAACTAATCCAATGTGTGGAGTGATGGCTATAGCATTTGCTTTCACTTGTTTTCTGGGACTAGATCCTGCAGCTGTACAATATGACTTGACAAAGGCTAGATGCCATTTGAAACATTGTTTATCAACAGCTCAAGTACTTCCATTCCCTGTGAAAGAAAATACAGAAAATATGCAATGGCTACAAAAGTATTTAGCTGATCAACTTCAGTATAAACTTTCAGCTACTGCCTTAAGAAAGCGTAGATCGAGACAAAATAAGGATGTGCATGAGCGTGAACAATTGGCACAAAGACTTCACAAACAGATGGCTAGGTCTGATTCCAATAAACATGAAAAGCTTAAGCAGACAGACAATCAGTCCAAACGGAAAGCCAGGGCTGATCCTCATAAATGTGTGAAACTGAAACAGACGGACAGCCAGTCGAAACGGAAAGCCAGAGTTGATCCTGATAAACGTGTGAAACTGAAAAACATAGCAATGGACTGTAAAAGGAAGGCCAGAGCTCATGCCCATAAACATAAAAAGCTTAAAGAGACAGACTGTAAATCAAAAAGAAAAAAAGATTAGTGACTTCAGTTGAAAAAGCGGTGGAACAATTTAGAAAAAAGATATCTCAAAAACCAATCTATATATGCTGTGTTTGTAACAGGCTTATTTTTCGCCAACAAGTGAAGTGTTGTGATATACACAAATTTCCGAAGGCAGAACTGATCCTGCGTTGCATATATGCCAACAACATGCACAAACCCCAGACAGAATGTACAAAAGATTGTTCTGACTGTCCAAAATGGATTTGTTTCACATGTAACAACAACCTTGTGAAAAATAAAATTCCAAATCAAGCCTCCTTGAACCATTTGAACTTAGATCAGCAACCAGACTGCTTAAAAAAAATTGAATACTTTGGAAAAACACTTAGTGTCACCAGTCATACCGTTCATGAAGATCGTTTCCTTGCCTAAAGGCAGTCTGAAGGGCATTCATGGTCCAGTTGTTTGTGTGCCATCAAATATTTCGACGACAGTACAAACATTACCACGTGAATTTTCAGACAATACTATTATTGCTGTCAAACTAAAAAGGAAGCTACAGTATAAGGGTCACCACCTTTACCAGCAGGTTTCTGTGAACAGGGTTCATGAAGCTCTACTCTACCTAAAGCAAAACAGTCCACATTTTTCTGGTATATATCTTAACAAAACTTAAACTTAGCTTTATATGTCAAACTTAAGCTTTTAGTCACAATTAAATTACCTAAATGTTTTATAAAATATCCTAACTGTCTTATTAATATAATATGGATTCTAATATCTTCAGTTTTGCCCCGCTCTTGTAGTCAATATTGCACCTAGAGCCCTCTGATATATATTTCCAGGTATAAACATAGACCTCAGCAATGTGACATCCACAACAGAACCTATACTGGCTCAACCGGATGATCCTGTTACATGTACAGACCAATCAACTGGAGATACTTCACAAATGCAACAGAGCTCACAGCCTGGTATGTTTCATTACTTTCATACTTTGCTTTAAGTCAAATGAAATACCCTCATATTCTGGTACACCATTTGTATGTCCATTGTGGCCAATGTGTTCAATCCCCTGTGGTATATTTCCAGGTATTCACATAGACCTCAGCAATGTGACATCTACAACAGAACCTACACTGACTCTACCAGATGATCCTGTTACATGTACAGACCAAATAAGTGGAGATACTTCACAAATGCAACAGAGCTCACAGCCTGGTATGTTTTCATTACATTGACCACTTATGATATTAAAATACTCAATATTTATCTAATACATTGCCATAATAGAATGCTCTTAATTGTATTAATATAATAATTACCATGTCTAAATCAGCTTCAATGATTTAAAGGACTGAATTTTGATTTCCTTGCCTGAGGCATTTAAAAGTGTTCTCAGCAGTTGAAGTTGAAACAATAGCATCGCTTACTCTGTATTCATACTTCAGATTCAGATGACTGCAGTGAAGACATCCATGAAACATCTGCCCCTATGGTATCATGCCTTGAACCAGAAGATTTAACACAAACATTAGGACCTGAAGAAATACCAGATTCGGTCTTTTGTGTTGCGCCTGGCCAAGGTTCAATTCCAGTGACTGTATTCAACATGGAGTCCAAGGCATTTCCATATTTATTCCCCACAGGGAGAAACACCTACAATCAAGATCGTGCCATTAAACTTGGACTAAACCGATACTTCAACAACAGATTGTTCAATGCAGATTTACGGTTTGCTAGTGATCCGCAGTTTATCTTTTACAGCCAGTATATCTCTGAATTGAACATCATAAATAACTCTGTCTCTATAGCTATGCGGAAAGGTTCATCCCATACATTTGATCAGCAGCATATAACAGCAACACAACTTAGAGATCCAGAGACAAGGAAACAAATACTCACGTCTGATAAAGGTTACCATTTTCTGTCAACTTCACGTGGTTCACCTCCTTACTGGGAAAAAACATTGAAGGATTTATTTGCAATGGTGCGACAACTCAACATTCCAACTTGGTTCTGCAGTTTCTCAGCTGCAGATAGACGCTGGCCTGAGATAGTAACAGCAATATGCACTCAGCAAGGTAAACCTGTTCCTGAGGACTTGGATTGGCCTACATACACAAATATAATCAACAGTAACCCAGTCACAGCTTGCCGAATGTTCCAGAACCGTGTCCTGGCATTTATTACTGAACTTATACTCTCCCCAGCACAACCTATTGGACAAGTGTCTGATTTCTTCTACAGGACAGAGTTCCAAAGCAGAGGATGGCCGCATATTCATTGTTTATTTTGGTGTTCAGATGCCCCTTCGTTTGATCTAAACACTGGAAGCAATCAAGACTTTGTTAGGTATATTGACAAATACATCACCTGCTCCCTTCCTGATAAAGAAACAGATCCTGAGTTGTTTGAAATAGTTACTAGTGTGCAGATGCATTCAAAAAGACATTCAAGATCATGCAAAAAGGGAAGCAAACCCTGCAGATTTAACTTTCCTAGGCCAGTCTCTTCAAGTACCTTCATTGCTGTTCCAAAAGACGCTCCTGAAAGTGTTCCCCCAGCAACATACAAAAAAGCTGCAATTGATACATTGTCTGCTGTTTACGATATGATTAACACCTCCCAAGAAGAAGATACTGAAACAACAGTGTCAGACATATTTGAAAGTCTGAATATAACACAAGATATGTATCAAGCTGCTCACTGTGCGATAGCAAAGAAAAATACTGTCATTTACAAGAGGAATATCCCGGAATGTTGGATAAATCCATATAACTCCGACTTACTAAGAGCCTGGAATGGAAACATGGATATCCAACCAGTTCTTGATGCATATAGTTGCATCATGTACATTGTAAGTTATATTTCTAAAGCTGAAAGAGAACTTGGAGATCTGCTCAGAAATGCCCAGAAGGAAGCCAAGGAAGGCCATCTTCAACCTGTACAGCAGCTCCGAAAATTAGGTAATGTTTACCTAAATTCCCGAGAGGTCAGTGTCATGGAAGCAGTATACCGTGTAACTGGCATGCATCTCAAACAATCCTCACGTCAAGTTGTGTTCATTCCTGTAGACAGACATTCCGCCAAAATAAGCAAGCCACTTAAATGGTTGAAAGAAGAAGATGAAAACATATGGATGACGACTTTGATTGACCGTTATCTTGCAAGACCTGCTTCACCTGATTTTGAACAATTATGCCTTGCAGAATTTGCTCGTGACTATTCTGTAAAGGACAGGAGTAATCCGGACACAGATGATCATACTGATCACTCAGCAAATACTGATCACTCTAATGTCTACAAACTGCAAAATAATATGGGCACCATCATGAAAAGGAAGAAGGCTGCAGTAATTAGATACATGAAAGTGAACAAGAACAAAAATTCTGAAGATTACTACCACAACATGTTGAGACTTTACTTACCTCATCGTACTAAAGACTTCAAACCTATCAATTGTGAAACCTATGAACAAATGTTCCACCAACTGTCTGATACTGTGCTACCACTCATATCACAGTTTGAAAAACTCTCACAAGATCTAGATGAAGCTTGGCGATCGCTACAAGAACATGGTTATCCTGATGATGCATGGGCAGACTTAGCACCAAATCAAGAACCATCTAGACGTGAACTGGATGAAGAACTGCGGAATGCAATGGAGCTTTTTACAGGTAACGCACAGGAAATACCACAAGAAGATATTCCTGATTTTTATCCAAATCAAACAACTACAGCTATGATTCACCATAGTGATTCCCAGCATACGCCGTCCTGTTCTCGTATGGAGCAAACAAACCGACTTAGAAACATGAATTATCACCAGGCTCAGATCTTTCACTTCATAAAAACATGGGCACATATTAAAGAACGTGGTGACAGTGTCAAACAATTCTACATTTTCTTAACTGGAGGAGCAGGTACTGGCAAATCCTTCACAATTAAAACTATCTATCATGAACTTAACCGAATCTTGACCAGGGCTAGTGGAAATCCCGACCTACCTGTTGCTTTGCTTGTGTCATACACAGGCACAGCTGCTTTCAACATAAATGGTCAGACTATTCACTCTGCTTTCTCCATCAACAGAGGAATGTCTAAAGTATTACCAGAGGATTCTGCAAACACACTGCGCTCAAACCTTCAAGATCTGCAGGTATTGATCATTGATGAAGTGTCTATGGTTCCCATAGACCTTTTAAACCTGATACACTGTAGACTTCAGCAGGTAAAACAGCCATTTGCTCCATCAGCTTACTTTGGCAATGTGTCTATACTAGCAGTTGGAGATTTCTATCAGATTCCTCCTGTTGCTAAAAAATCTTTGCTCTCAAACAACACTTCACTGACTGACCTTTGGAGTTTATTTCATATCTGGGAGCTAACTGAAGTTGTACGACAAAAAGGTGACCAGGAATTCATTGCATTGTTGAACAGGTTACGGGTGCGCAGGAAACATGAAGCTCTTACAACAGACGATGAAACATTTCTGCGGAGTTGTATTGTAAGTAAAAATGACCCTAGTTATCCAAGAGACAAACTTCATATTGCCCCCCTCCATCGGCAGCTCAATGAACATAATGAATTCATGCTAACTCAGATGTCAGAAACACACACAATGTATAACCTTCAAGCAGCAGACATGTGTCATGACAGTAAAACAGAGAAGACTTTTAAACGAAACCAGCCACTTGATTTGAAAGACACTAGCCTTCCAGCAAATCTCACTATTTGCTGTGGAGCTAGAGTAATGCTTACAATGAACATCAATGTATCTGATGGATTTACCAATGGTGCCATGGGGACAGTCACATCTGTCATTGCAAGAAAAATGCCTCTTGGACTTCCTGATGCCATTTGTGTCTTATTTCAAGAAGAAAGTGTAGGGTTGCAGTCACGCAATTCTCTGAAACCACCACATGAGCATAGCTCCTCGACTGTTATAGTGCCACAAACGGAAATTATTCAGAGAAGACCGTTCCAAGTGACAAGACACCAGTATCCATTAATGCTTGCGTGGGCTGTAACAACCCACAAAATTCAAGGTGCAACTGCTGATTCCGCTGTGGTCTCTCTCGATGGTGCATTTAAACCAGGAATGGCTTATGTTGCACTCAGTCGTGTAACCTCCTCTTCTGGTCTTCACCTACTGCAAGACCATTTCAACACAGATGTTATCTACTGTGATCACACAATCGAAGACAAGTTGCGCAATATCCCCAGAGCAAATATGTTAGAAAACTGGAATACCTTGATGCCCAAGACCAACATTGATCACTCTGGATGTATTTACATTGCCAGTCACAACTGTGAAGGTCTAATCCCTCATCTTCAAGATGTCAACTCCAGTCTCTTCTTAAAACACATGGACATTATTGCTCTACAAGAAACATGGTTGAAACAACAAATTCAATTCACAAACCCATTCCCACTCCACCGACAGTTTCTGTCCTACAGGCAGTATCGACCAAATCATGAAGGTGTATATGCAAAAGGAGGTGTGGCTTTATACATCCATCAAGATTTCACCAGCACATTAATTGATACAACCGCAACTTCAATTGAATGTGTTGCAGTTGAACTTTCAGATATATCCACAAGTGTATATTGTGTATACAGACCACCAAACACTTCATGTAAGCACTTTGCTACTCAGCTCTCCAACCTCCTACATAGGAGTCCCACTCCAAGGACCATAATTGTTGGTGATTTCAATCTTGATCTATATCAAGCTACTGACAGTGATCTAAATATGTGTTTTCAAGAATATTCTCAGATCATCCAACAACCTACTACCGCAGGGAGGACACTCCTAGATCACATGTATATTAAAAACATAAACTGCAAGGAATCTGGTGTTATTCCAACACATTACAGCTACCATGACATGACATTTGCTGTTTTCGCAAATCCCAATTTGGAACATTTACAATAACCTATGATGAATCCATGACACAAAAGGTGATGATGAATACTCCGCTGAAAATGTTGTAAGCATCTATTCTATCTACACAACAAAAAATTTAATAACTTATGAAATATATTTACTAATTTGTTCTTACTGTTGCTGACTTTATTTTCACCTCTGCCCACCTGCTGATTTAGTCCATTGCAACAATCTAATTTGTTCACACTCCACTTAATAATCGGACCTTTAAATTTTCAGCCAGCTAAAATTGAGTAATTGATCCCTATTGATTTTGGGGTCACATGTCAAGGTCAAGTGCTTGAAAAATGAAAAATAGTTTTCAGATCATTAACTAGGGCTTATTGTGTGGAAATCCCTATTGAATTCTCACACCCTGCTTTCCAGCCAGATGTATCAGTACTTTACACCTCTAAGTCTTACTAAGCCTTCGGGGGAGACATGCGCTTTTCTCAAAAGCCCATTCTAGTTAAAATATAGTTATGATGCCGTATTTTCACAGAGAAATATTATATTGAAGAACGACAACATACCATAAGACCACCAACATTCCCACCATAAAATTGTCGTTCAAATTTATTTCCATGATATTTTCTATTCATTGTTTCCAGTGTTTATGCCTCTTTTAAAAGATTTACTTGCTGATATTGGGAAATCCTGGACCTTCGATTGTTCTGCCTTTTATTGAAACTGACAGATATATGTGCCACTAAAGAAGAATTAAAAGATAGACCGCAATTTATCTACTTCTTAGGTTTGGTAAAAGCCATAAATCCCGACACGTTTGTTTGATTTATGAGACATGGTCTAATTGGGATAAAGGCGAATGAAGAACGTATCTGAAAATAGGCGCAACCATTCCGCAAAACCTGCTATAGGAATTTTAATGTAGGCAAATTTGATCCGTCTGGCGTCAACAGTCATACATACATATTTTTATTTATTTCAACAAAAAACATATAATGTCTACAAAAAAAGCTACAGGTGAAAACATAAAAATATTCGTAAAGCTGCAATCGAGGTTTAATATTTGAAGAACACGTTCCTCTTTATATTTCAATCAGCACCAACATGATAGGAGGAGTCCGTATAAGGATATCACACTCAGAACAAAATAATGCCAACGATATTTACTATTAGTTGAAAACATATCCGGAACATGTCTTGATCAACAAACATATGTTTTTCGACGATATAGAACCAAATGACTTTCATTTTTGTTGCTTTTTTTTCGGTAGAATATTGAGTTTAAACAGTGAAATAACAATAGGATTTTAAATTTTTACTACATACTTAATAGTAAAAATATCATTCTTATGATTATTTAAATTCAAATAATAGTTTCTGCCCTTTGATCAAACTTGTGTTCCTTACTTTGATAAAGTAAATTGTGTTGAAAGTAATAATTTAATATATGAAAGAGACTGCACTACATGAATATTTCTTTAAGAAATAAACAAAATTTACTGTTTATTATGAAGTTGTAATCAGAGTTCTGCAAACGCCTGTGTGAAGCTTTATGCTCGAAGATTTGCTATATAACAAAACTTTAGGCGCAAACATATGCTCGAACATAAATTGGATAATAATAGTTACACCCATTTGCTCCAAACTGTGTTCTTTACATCATATATTTAAAAAAAAATCACAACTTGCTTTCTTTGTTATACAACTCTTTGAAAATTCAGACCTATATTCAAATGATAATAATTTGACTAATACAGAAAATACCCAACCACTGAAAAATAATCATTGAAATCTTTTATCGATCAGGTAAAAAAATGGTATTCGAAAAAAAAATGGACCATTAAAGAAAATAAGTTAAAATAACAAAAGATATTCCAAAAGACGTGAAAAAATACGACCTTACACTAAAATCAACAAATTTCCTCTAAAAGCATTGTAAATGTATGCGAAATATTTTGGATGATATAACCGTTCTTCGGCTTAACCTAAAAGCTTTTCTGTCACAAGCTGACTTAAGATTCACATGTTTTGCTCCTGGAGGATCTTTTCTATAATAATGCGTTTATGAACGTTTTTATTTATTTGAAGTCTTCAGCAATTTTGTTAACTAGAGATCTGAATGAATCTGATTGCTTCTCGTTTGTTTTTAGAAATGACAAATAGCTGTAACTATGCCCAATCAGCACAGATCATACATTAAGCAGATTGTTGTCTTTAGATAAATAGGCGCGTATTGACCTTGGCACGGGCAATATCTTTGTAAATAGAGTTGAGAAAATGTGTGCATCCTCCATAAGACCAAAGGTTATGTACTTCATCAAAGTGTTAATCTTGCTCTAACCACTATTATATGAAATTATAAAAGTTAGTTTGATAGCCTTTAATCAATACAAATGTTTTCGCTAGTTGCTATGCTTTTGGACAATTCAAACAATTATAATTACAAAGAACGAGGTTATTATAACTACGTTGCTTAGCCGTCAATATATCATTAATCACAAAATCTAATGCATATATTCATGTTGATAAACTGGCGGTATCGGAACACATTGACAACGATTATAATGATTTACAATTGCGTGCTATGATAAGCCAATCTTTATGCGCGTGTAATAAATATTAACTATGGAAGCGCTCAAAGCACTTGAAGATGTCCACTTATCAAAGTTGTGTTATTCTACATTTATGTCGACAAAATAGAAAACATAACGCAATATTAATGTTTAAATTATAACTAGACAAAAACATCCTTTATAACATATATGTATATTTTAGGCATGTATTTGCGAAAAAAATGGATGGTGTTCAAATATTTATATACTATTTGCAGAAAAAGCATTTCTACGAAGATCCATTTAAACTGATAGAGATTGTCTACTGAAGTATTTTACATTAATTAGCAAAAACTCAATCAAAACGTTAAATATTCAAAATCATGAAATCAAAAATATTTAGGAATTATAATTTATTACTTCTATACATATTGATGCCATGCTTGTCATCAATATGTATGTTAACAAACACATTTTCATCTTATTGTTTGTACACGTGTTCTTTTGTAGAAATATCTTTCCCTGACAACAATTTCTGTGTATGCAGCTGATGAATGTGTAAGAATCTTAAAGAAAAAAATATCCATGTGTTTATCTTTCTCTATTTGAATAGATATGTCCACAGTGTAAGTACAAAAACTAATGCCTAAGTTTTAAATCTGTGTTATATATTTTCAACGTGTTGTCTATAACGACAGTGACATTATGAATGCTCTTCTTAACAAAAAGCTGACGTTGACTAAATTGTGTGATATTTGCTATGCCAAACGTCATTTTTTATTATTTGAAATTTTTTGCTAATATATAACATTCGTTCTCTTCTAGTGAACAATTGAAATTACCTTGATTTTCCAGGCGAGAAAGGCAATGTTGCAATGTCTGTTTTCATTTCTCATTTGTTATTTAAGCATTCGATAAACCAGTTACTATACAAATGGCCGACAGATTAAAACAATTCTGAAAGTGTTCCAAGTGGGCGTTTGAGCAGTTTTCTTTCCATTAACTAAATTATGTTTCAATTTGGCTCCTAAGTGATGGATGTCCCCGTCTGTAACAGTATGCGCAACGTATTAATTCAATTAGTTCATTTGGAGAATATTCAACATAAATTATCGGATGAAGTTTCGAGTTTGTTTAATGTCAATTCGATTAGTATTTTGTATAGTGCGGTGTAATCATATAAAACGTTAAGAGGTAAGTTGTCTTAGTTTAATCAAATTGTGTATTGTACAGTAAAAACTAGTACGCTTAATGGACCAGTCATAAACAATAAGGCATCGCAAATAGGTTCAATGAGGAGGTATAACATTAGTTTATGACATCACTCACAACCAAATCTAGGGAATTTTAAAGTCACTAATGATGCATTCGAGTCTGTTTTAACGAATTATCCGAACATGACTACGGGATAGTGAAATAGAAGATCTAATAAAATTTGACAGATTCTTTCCAAGAATTGATATCAACAACATTAACATTGTCCTAATCAAAAACATAAGTAAACTCACTTCTTTTAAAAAATAGATATTATGTCACTTTTCAACAATTCATTGCAAATGCATTTTGTTTAGCAAGAAACGTTGACAAAGTTTAACAAGCCTGGAGGAATTTATTATTTTATCTTATCATTATTTTGTACATTGTGTTTTATCATTTCTTTTCAAAAAGTTTAAACTCACAATGTGGATTCAGATGAAGTTTGTCAAGGCGTTGTTCAACGAGATAAATTACCTGTAAATTGGCGATACTGGTTTATCTACCATTCTAAGATAGGATGTAATCTGCAAAATGACAATACCGGTATATCTACAATTCTAAGATTATAACTCTATCAAATTATTTCGTCGGAATGATTCAGTAAAAGTAAAAGCACTGTCAAACATAACTAACGGAAAAATGATCATTATGAGGATAATTTACTATATATTACGTTACATTAACCTAATACCTTTTCGATATTTTCAAAAAAATGAGTAGCTATCACCAATATGCCTTACCTTGCTATTTTCATACTTTATTGAAATATCTAAATCGCTATATTGGTTCGCACACAATTAATTATCATTACATGCATTCGGATCTAAAAGGTTGTCATTTTTCAATCAGTCAGAGAGTCGCATAACAATGAAAAAGGTGATGCGCATGCAAAAATATCATGGTCATGTGCATCTAAATAACTTGCATCTACATATTGGCAACCGTTTCTGTGTTTGTACGGATTTTCGACAGACCATTTTTCTTTAGATTTTAATGGTGTTTGCACCCTATGTCGTTATTTTACTGACGGATCAGGTGACGCTAATCTTCATGATGATCATTATTTGTAAATCAATTCAAGTCCATGCTTTCAATCATTTAATATTAAGTCTAAAAACGGGGATGTTCATTTACTTTTCAATTTATCACAGCAAGACACTTCTAATGAAATATTTACTACCGTGACTATTCCATGGCGGCGTTTAATAAGACGCCAATACGCCAGTAGCTTTACCGCCTTCGCATGCCATCTTGTTCCTTTTAACAATAATATTCTAATGTGAATGAGACATGTAGTTCTCGTTGGTTTTGAGTGTACAGTGGGATATAGTATTGCCTTGTTGGCATGTACGAAGGATTTTAAGTGAAAGCGATGGTCTAAGCATCTCTTTAAATGGAAAATAAAAGGAAGGAGAATTATAATCTTTCAATTCTGCAAATGAAAATTAATTAACATTCCGCTCTGAAAGTGGGCGATAAGACCTTTGAATATGAATTGTTTGACAGACAGAAAACAGTTTTTTGATACTTTAATGCAATATCGCTTTGGAAAGGCAACGACGAAAGGTACGGATGAGTTAGGACGTCAAAGAAGAGGCTGATTGCAATGTATTAACCCGTATTTAAAAAGTGTTGCTGTCAATTAAAGTCAAAATCTCTATTCACAACAAGTATGTTGTGTTTCTGTAAGATGGTTTACCGGGTGTTTATGTGTGTATAATTTTTTTGTAGATTCTTTTTTGCATTTTTTTTAAACATTTGTAAAAACCATTTTGTTACCTTTACGATAACATTCAAAATTATTGTCACACAGATACAAATTGATTTGTATAGCATATGGTAGGTAGTGGGTAGATGCATCTGAAAATAATGGATGTCTTATCCAGTTACCATGAAACATACATTTCATAAACTACGGGTTTCTTTCATTGTATATCATTTGAATAAAGAGGTTTTTTGTTTATTTGATCGACTAAATATACATTCAGTAAACACTGATCCTGTTTTAATGAACAATGGACACAGCCAACCAAACATCAAACTCTACCAGACATATAACGGTAAACGTTCGTTTAATCGATTTTGCATTTACGAACCTCATTCTAAAGATATTTTAGCAAATGAACAAAGTCAATGACTTTGAAAAAGTGTGATTGTACCATATTAAGTAAATGCGTTTTATGTCATTAAGGCTAGACCCAATATTGAAAATTAAAAATGTGATATTAAATAGCATCGCATTAATTGTACCATTTCAGTTACATTATTTTACGATTGCTTTAGACAAAATAAATAATTTTTAAATGCACGTAACGATAAGTTTTGATTATGTGTCACTGGAATATAGTGATATTGTTAAAAGAACTTTACAGAGAGACTAAGTTGACTGTTGATCATTCCAGGGAAGGTCCTAGTAGTGTAGTGTTGTCACCTTATTAGGTACCATTGATAACAAGGACTCACAGGTATGACTTTAATCCTCGAACGGTATTCGGAAATGTTGCACTGTAAGCTTTCTTATAATAAATCTAATATTCTAATATTCTATATGATATTTTACTACTTTTTTGGCTTTGTCAAAGTTTGAAAAAAAAACGTAGAGTAGAAAAATAAGACGAAAAGTAAAAATAAGACATGTCCATAAATATCAACACAAATACTCGTTTACAACATAAATTGTTTTGCGTCGACGACGGATTAATGCAATTATTTTTATAGTATATTCTAATTTTGCTGAAATGTCGATCTGTTTGCGTTTAGAGAGATAAGAACCACATTAATTATATTTACTTTTCACAGGAAGGGTGAAGCTAAATATTCTTTTCCCGAGTTGTCTTTCTGCATTCCAATCACAGGATGCCTCATCAATTTCACAAATGTGTCGGGAAAGAAAGCAATTCCAGCCTAACAGAGGAGGCCGATTGCAATGCGAAATTGCGGCCTAAGACAAACAAATGTATTTTGCAAGCATAACAAATGTATTTGTCGTCTAGTGCACTCATGACGCGAAAGGAAAACCGATTTAAAGAGATAAACAATATTTCCTACGTTAAACGGAAAATACTATTTGATGGCATATGAACGACAAGTTGATGGTAACGAATTGGTGTTTTCTCAGTGTATGGCGGCGATCGTACATTTATTTCCTTTCCGTGAAGATACGGCAACATTTTATTATTTGGTATCATTTTGTGTTTCCGAACGATCTCTTATCAAAAAGTTACGCTTAATTTATTTTGCATTCCTCACATAACGCAACCAAACACAAATTGGTAACATTCTGTACCAGCTAATCGTTTGAGAAAATTTAAAAAAAGAAGAGATATTAATAAAAGAATTGATAATTGAAATTTAATTGACGTTTGTACTTAAAAAATATAGCAGCAATGTCGATAAAGTTAATATGCAAAACCAGAAGTTTGAAACAATGTATCATTTATAGTACTTATATGCCAAATAAGAGCCGTGCAACTGATGTCTGCCCTATAACAAATGTTTAAGAAAGATAATTATGACAAAACTTGCAGTTAATTGCAAAAAATATGTTTATGCAATAACGCATATTGATGATATTTTGTGTTGTGATTTTTTAATCCAGTATATACCTCTGATCTTTAATGCTTCTATCTCCTTTGAGAGTACTAGCCCATAGGCTTAAATACGCCATTGTAAAATACTTTGTCTTTCAAACCTATTTCGTTTATTTTACTCGCAATATAGTTTTGTACAACTGCGATATACTTCTTTATGCCGCAAAATGTTTTGGATTAATTTTGAGCATCAGTCTAAAACTTTGAAACAACCAAATAAAAAACCTTATGTAGATTCGAAGTAAGAAAATTTATCAAACTAAAGGTATACGTCCGCTTTCAGCTCATATTTACTTTTTTGCACTACTTTATTCATGTAAAAATACGTTGTTTAAGTTAGGAAAGGGGTGGACGAAAGCATGAGGAAATAAATTTATGCTGGTATTAATAACCTATACCACAAATCATAAATCGTTTCAAAGTTTTCGTTTATGAGTTTTAACTCTACTGCAATTCGTACGTGCAACTACACACACATGTGCACTTACACCCTACGTTTCCCTACATTTATCATGCCTTTAACCGTAATTTATCATGTGTTTTAAGAAAGGAATACTGCACGAAGTTGATCATACATCTTATAGTTCCATTGGTATACTCTGCAAAGTAAATAGTTTCAATAATATGTTGTACACACTATTGAGTATATCATTCATTTCATAGAGACACTGAAAAGAAAATCGAGCTAATGAAAGAAATGTCTTCACCGCCCCCCACAGAACACTTTCGATATTGTTTCACTCTAAAGAAGAAGGTTTAAAGCGTTTCAATAATAGTGTCTGCAGTTTTAAGAAAATGTACATACATGCACATCAGTCATAAAATATTCACTTCTTTAGACATTGTAAAAATAGTTCCAATATCCTTTAAGTTTATAGATAATGCAAGACGTCTGTAGATTACGAAATAAGCAGTGTTTATACCAAATCATTGTCTAATAATTCATGTATTAAAATTGATGCTTAATTTTTCTCATAAGCTCTGTCTGGCAGTTATTTTATTCCATCGAATCATTTGACATGAAGTATCTGCATATCGTATTCGCCGATAACATCCTTTATTAGAAAATAAATATGCCACTATTGTCATTTTGCAAGACATTGTGAAGTCAAGGAAACGCTCGGTATTTAATTAGCTGAACAAAGAATTTACAAGCTATGACACACACCGATCGTGATGTGTAAATTGTATTTACAATGAATATAATACAAGAAAGCATGTGATATCTATTATGTTAGTCTGAAAAGGAATGTTTTAACAGAAACATTCTTTGGATTCCTCATATGAACTTGACATTCATATTAAATGTATGTATTTGATGTGTTAGAGATCACTAAATAAAACGTTTATCAGGTAGATCCAGCATATTCAAGGAGGGTTTAAATTCACAAACCGTTCGCCTTCAAAAATGTGCAGATGAACAGTTCCCCATGGACTGATATGATATAATCATCGTTTCATTCATTGTCACGTGATTAAAACGGTTTGTTCTTAAATTGTGTTACAAATGTGTTATTCACTACTTGAAAATTATTTTGAAATGTACGAAACAAGTTGGTAAGTGAACGAAAGTATGTTTACTGTTGTATGAGAAGCGCTTTTTAATTAACTTAGTCAACGGATATCAGCGAATCTCGACCCGTAGGAAAACATTCCATTAGTTGTTTAACACCTTATTCAACTACACAGATAGTTATCTGATAGCGTCCAAAGGATCGGACAAATACTTTCCCCGTATTAATTTTAAACTTATCTAAATAAAAGTAACTCAGTTACAAGAAATATATTACTATCAAGCAAACTGGCATTGAAACGTGTTATTTGCAAATGTTCAAGTGTTGACATCATTGTACTTTCTCCTGAATTCTACAAAGTTATTGAAGTGGGAAATAGATAAAGGTTCCTGTTAACAAGACAAGATAACTTATCTGCAGATATATGTTCCCCGTCAAGATAATATAAAAACAAATTACCGGAGATAAATACTGTACAGGGAACAATCAAACCAATAAAACAGATTTTTCTAAGCAGCACGAATGAGTCACCTAGCGTGAAACATTGTGTATTTCTTATATTAGTATTTAAGAGTCATTTCCCATTTCTTATTCGTCCGTTCATAAAAAATAAATTTATAAGAACTGCTGTTGAAATTAATATAACCTCATTGTCTATATAATATAGCCATAAGAATAACATGCAACTTTTCTAAATGGTTGTATCTTTTTTTGGGTGAGTTTTTTGGATAAACTCATAGCTCTTCACTGATTGTTTTATTTTTATTTTGTTAGTGTGCGGTCTTGGATATGTATCTAATTGTCTCGGATATGTAAGATTAACAATGAAATAAAAAATGATGTTTTATAATAATTAATATGTTCTACTACTTTTTTTATTTTTTGAGTCCGCACTAACTTCGATATTAAACGTCTTCGCCCACATGGCTAGGAAACAATTTCAGCGACATTTCCGAAATAACGTTATGTTAGCATACAGCTTGACGCGCTTTCTTGAATGCATCACTACAAATAATTGTCATTATATATCCGTTCGAAGCATATGTTGAACAGAGAAATTGTTAGTTTCAGAGAATGATTGCGATGTATTTCGTGCTCCTTGGGTAAAACATATTGCTCTCTTGCACTGAAACAAACATTTACATATATACCGGATCTGTATACTTGAATTAATGATAAGAATATATTGAATATGATAGTTCTGCCTGTTGTTCTTTCCTACATAGGATGAAATATAATATGAACAGTAGCCCTTTTGCTAACTACACAAATCCTTTAATACTCTTAACACACTTTATAAATCCAGTTAAAGATCAAACGAAAAGGACATCAGTCAAATAATGCATTATTATCGCGGTGATATGATACTGTTTACACAGGTTCAGCGTAGGAAGGAATAATTGGATAAAAAAACATAGTTATAGATGGGAAATATTGCAGATAAAAACAAGCTACAACACTTCGTTGAAAAAATAATCTCACACAGAAAAGGTTGCAGTTAAATATACGTAATACCATCTCAAATAAGAATATCATTTAAATAGGTCTTTGGTGGATTTTCATTTTTAACACAAATTATGCAAGAAGAGATAAAAGAATCTCCAAATGCTATTGTTATACTAAATCAAACACGTACGCTTTTGCTTGTCAATAGCTCTCACCAACTTTCTTCGCCGAATTCCGTCTGACAGAGTTAAAAAGTGAGTGGCCATTGTCTGCGATAAGATGACGCCCTAAATGTTTATGCCAACGGTTCATCAAAGCGGTTCGTGTATCACCGTTGCCCGTAATTTGGTATTTGATTGAGTGATTTTTTAAGTACTATAAGTATGATATAATGAGCGTATTAAAATATATTTTACTTTGCTATAATTGCTGTATTCCTAATTCCTTTAGATAATTCGTTTCAGAGTGTATCTGTTTGTCTATATCCGAAGGTGTCCCAGAATTAAGACACGAATATGTAATGAACACACGCTATTACCGATCCGCAAATTGATGGATATTCCTTTAGTGCTTTCAAAACTTGGACATATGGATTTTAATATCAGGAAGAGAATGACTCTGTAGAATCGAGATGACAGAGTTGTTTTCATGTTTTCGATACGTGATCGAGTTTTATTGCTTTCTTAGTTAAGTAGTGGTATTATTAAACGTTTAAACGTTAAACGGGATGCATTAATGTTAGATGGGTTCTCTTTACCGTGAAATGAAGGCATTATTAAGATCCAGGTGTCATCGTCAATGGAATATCACGCGAATGCATACTTTAAATCACAATAGACGTGTGTACAATTTACTGCGCTTTCCCTTGTTTACAACGACATCGTGCAATAATTAGCGCGTATTACGTGAATGGCATAGTAATTTGTCCGTACGATAATCATAGCACGGTTAAGCTTCGCCTTCTAGTTATCGTTCCAAGATGAGCGTATATATGAAGTCACAGAATTGCTATCCAATCTAGTAAACATAGCCTTTATCGATGCGTAAAACTTATTAAATGAAATGAGCTTACAATACATCCTAATAATGTTTGAAATACCTTATAGATACCAGTGACATTGGGTGAGACACAAGCTGATTTAAAAGATGTAATTGTCGGAAATACACAATACTTCATAGTTATGAACTTTTATTAACAAAAAACAAACGAATGAATTAAAAACAAAGCAAAAGGAACGCATTGCAATTGCCTTGGCTACATAGACAAGCAAGTGTGACATTGACATTTAAGCTACATCGTAAGATATGTTTCTTTTGTTTGTTAAATTAAGACATGTTGCCATTAGCCTAAACACGGAAAACCTGATGTACTTCTTAATAACTCTTAATGCGAACCATATTATTGAAATTAACCAGATTTTAAATTTAATTTTATCTAATTCACTCGAAGTCGATATGATTCAAGGTATATATTGAATGAACGTATCTGAACAGGAACATTGTATCAGATAGCTACAATAACAAGATTAACAAACTCTGTTATAACAGCTCCATCCTGAAATGTTTTTGTTTTTAATTCATAGACACAGCTTAACATCTATGCGTTTTTAGCTCACCTATCACATAGTGACAAGGTGAGCTTTTGTGATCACAATTTGTCCGGCGTCCGTCGTCCATCCGTCCGTCCGTAAACTTTTACTTTAAACGACATCTCCTCATATACCGCTTAGCCAATTTCATCCAAACTTCACAGGAATGTTCCTTGGGTGGTCTCCTTTGAAAATTGTTCAAAGAATTGAATTCCATGCAGAACTCTGGTTGCCATGGCAATGGTAAGGAAAAACTTTAAAAATCTTCTTCTCCCAAACCACAAGGCTTAGGCCGTTGATACATGGTATGTAGGATCACCAAATGGTCCTCTACCAAGATTGTTCAAATTATGGCCCTTGGGTCAAAATTGGCCCCGCCCCGGGGGCTCATGGGTTTTCTCTATATGTTTATAGTGAAAACTTAAAAAATCTTCTCCTCTGAACTTACTTGGCCTAGAGCTTAGATATTTGTCATGATTTATCGTCTAGTAGACCTCTACAAAGTTTGTTCAAAATATGGCCCTGTGGTCAAAATTGGCCCCGCCCCGGGGGGTCATGGGTATGCTCTATATGTTTATAGTTAAAACTTCAAAAATCTTCTCCTCTGAACTTACTTGGACTAGAGCTTAGATATTTGGCATGATTCATCGTCTAGTGGACCTTTACAAAGATTGTTCAAATTATGGCCTTGGGGTCAAAATTGACCCCGCCCTGGGGGGTCATGGGTTTTCTCTATATGTTTATAGTGAAAACTTCAAAAATCTTCTCCTTGGAACTTACTTGGACTAGAGCTTAGATATTTGGCATGATTCATCATCTAGTGGACCTCTACAAAGATTGTTCAAATTATGGCCTTGGGGTCAAAATTGGCCCCCCGGGGGGTCATAGGTATACTTGATATGTTTATAGTTAAAACTTCAAAAATCTTCTCCTCTTACCTTACTTGGACTAGAGCTTAGATATTTGGCATGATTCATCGTCTAGTGGACCTCTACAAATATTGTTCAAATTATGGCCCTGGGGTCAAAATTGGCCCCGCCCCCTTGGGTAGTCATGGGTTTTCTCTATATGTTTATAGTAAAAAAAATCAAAAATCTCCTCTGAACTTACGTGGCTTAGAGCTTAGATATTTGGCATGATTCATCGTCTAGTGGACCTCTACAAAGATTGTTCAAATTATGGCCTTGGGGTCAAAATTAGCCCCGCCCCAGGGGGTTAGGGTATTTCTATATGTTTATAGTTAAAACTTCAAAAATCTTCTCCTCTGAACTTACTTGGACTAGATCTTAGATATTTGGCATGATTCATCGTCTTGTGAACCTCTACAAAGATTGTTCAAATTATGGCCCTGGGGTCAAAATTGGCCCCGCCCCCTTGGGGGGTCATGGGTTTTCTCTATATGTTTATAGTGAAAACTTAAAAAATCATCTCCTCTGAACTTACGTGGCTTAGAGCTTAGATATTTGGCATGATTCATCGTCTAGTGGACCTCTACAAATATTGTTCAAATTATGGCCCTGGGGTCAAAATTGGCCACACCCCGGGGCTGATGGGATTTCTCTATATGTGTTATAGTGAAAACTTAAAAAAACTTCTTCGAACTCACAAAGACAAGTAACGTCTTAATTTAAACTGGATAACATATTTAGTACACATACCAATTTTCAATATGGGCCACATACAACAATTAATAACAAATATATATATATATATAGATACACACGTAAAATCAAGTAGTGACAAGAGCTTAGATATTTGGCATGATATATCATCTAGTTGACTTGTACCAATATTGTTCAATCTTTGGCCCTGGGGTCAAAAATGGCCCCACCCGGGCGGTCATGGGTTTCCTTATTAGCTCACCTGTCACATAGTGACAAGGTGAGCTTTTGTGATCACAATTTGTCCGGCGTCCGTCGTCCGTCCGTCCGTCCGTAAACTTTTACTTTAAACGACATCTCCTCATATACCGCTTAGCCAATTTCATCCAAACTTCACAGGAATGTTCCTTGGGTGGTCCCCTTTGAAAATTGTTCAAAGAATTGAATTCCATGCAGAACTCTGGTTGCCATGGCAACGGAAAGGAAAAACTTTAAAAATCTTCTTCTCCAAAACCACAAGGCCTAGAGCCTTAATATTTGGTATATAGCATCATCTAGTGGTCCTCTAAAACTATCCCCCTGGGGTCAAAAATGGCCCCACCCCGGGGGTCACTTGTTTTACATAGACTTATATCGGGAAAAATTTAAAAATCTTCTTCTCAAAAACCACAAGGCCTAGAACCTTGAAAATGGGTATGTGTCATCATGTAGTGGTCCTCTACAAAATTTCTTCAAATTATTCTCCTGGGGTCAAAAATGGCCCCGCCCCAGGGGTCACTAGTTTTATTACATAGTGTTATATAGTAAATCTTTAAAAATCTTCTTCTCCGAAACTGTAAGGCCCAGGGCTTAGATATTTGGTATACAGCATCATCTAGTGGACCTCTACCAGATTTGTTCAAATTATTGCCACAGGGTCAAAATTGATCCCGCCTAGGGGGTCCTTGTTTTTACGTAGTGTTATATAGTAAATCTTTAAAATTATTCTTCTCCAGAACCGTAAGGCCAGGAGCTTAGATATTTGGTATACAACATCATCTTGTGGACCTTTATCAAAGTTGTTCAAATTATTGCCACAGGGTCAAAATTGGCCCCGCCCTGAAAGTTATTTGTTTTTATATAGTCTTATATAATAAAACTTTAAAAATCCTCTTCTCCAAAATATAAGACCTAGAGCTTTCATATTTGGTATATAGTGTTACCTAGTGGACCTACACCAAAGGTATTCAAATTATTGTCCCGGGGTCAAATTGGCCTTGCTCAGGGGTCATTTGTTTTTACATTGTCTTGTCACTTAAACATCTTTTCCTCTGAAAGTAAAGGTCAGAATGACTCCATACTTGATATGTAGCATCCTTACATGGTCCTCTCTCAACTTTGTTCAAATGGTTTTGTTTTGGCCCCTTTTAGGGGTCACCAGAGCAAAAAATAGAAAAACCTTTAAACAACTTGATCTTATTAACTGCTTGATGGATCTTCAAGTCTGAAGCATCCTAGCATGGGCCTCTGTCAGGTCTTTTCAAATAGTTTGTTTGGCCCCTTTTAAGGGCCACCAGAGCTAAAATTAGTAAAAAAAAATTACATTTTCTTCGCATGAACCCCTTGATAGATCTTCAGCAAATTTGGTTTGAAGTGTCCTTGCATGGACCTCTCTTAAATTTGTTCACATAATTTTGTTTGGCCCGGTTGCCATGGCAACCTAAAGGAAAATGTCAACAATTGGTTATAATCATCTTCTTCTCCTAAACCGCTTTGACAATTTTGATGAAACTTCATAGGAATGATCCTTGGTTGGTGCTTTTTCAAAATTGTTCAAAGAAATTAATTCCATGTAGAACTCTGGTTGACATGGCAACCTAAAGGAAAAGTGTCAACAATTGGTTACAATCATCTTCTTCTCCTAAACCCCTTGGACAATTTTGATGAAACTTCATAGGAATGATCCTTGGTTGGTGCTTTTTCAAAATTGTTCAAAAAAATGAATTCCATGCAGAACTCTGGTTGCCATGGCAACCTGAAGGAAAATATAGGCTGTCGTGTCCACGCTGTGACTTTCTCTTATATGGACAGATTTTAAAATGACTTGCCATATGTTTTCGACATACCAAGACAACGTGTCGTGTGCAAGACCCATGTCCCAACCTCTAATGTGAAAGATACACTAAGTGTTTATTCACAATGGAATGCTGAATATGAGGGCATAAAGAGTGTTGGCTCTCATTTAGTATGATTGTTTTTTTTTCTATGCTCAGAGGCAATATAATATTACTTGCAATATGTATTTGACACATAAAGGCAAGATCAACTTTTAATGTACTTGTTCATAGATCAATGTCACATTGGGGGGCATTTGTCACATACTTTGACAGCTCTTGTTCAATATTCTTTGAGAAACAAGCCATGTTAAACTCTTTTACTCAGGTGAGCGATTTAGGGCCATCATGGCCCTCTTGTTTTACATGTTACTTTTGATTGTATACATTGAAATGGTAATAGGTTAAAATCTAGCAGAACAGCAATCGTATATGTTTAAATTCACTCCGTGTTTAGCTAAGAAAATGCCGTGCTTTATCTGTGCCGAAATATCTGTCTTGGAAAGTGAAAAGTCTGTCTTGTTTATTTGTTTACAAAGCAGCGCTTTATCACCAAGAACGATGTGCAGATAAATCTTTTAAACTGTTTTTACCCAAATTGTTCTTTAGAATACAAATAATGACAGAAAGACATTAGTTAAAGTCCTCTAGACTATTATTTCGCATGTTTATACTATGCACGAATGAAACAGACGTCTGGTATAGCTCATTAAATTCCTATATATTTCTGATTTATTTAACAAAGAATATACGATCCATACACTTGCCCTAATTTCAAGTGTAACTGTTTTGTTATTTATCTGTTGCTGAATAACTCAAACAAAAAGAAAGAAAACTATTACAAATTGAGGACTTAACATCCCACTCTGAAAGAAGGCAGTGAAACCAGCGAAGTCATCACTAAGGTTTTCGGGTAGTACATCAATCATATGGAAACCTGGAAACCGAATTCAAGTTAGGTATAAGTTCATAAATAACAACCAAACCTTAAATAAAGTGCAGCAGGTTTTATTATTTGAATGAATGTAGAATCGATTTAAGTGTCATATTCATGACTCTCAATTATGAAAACACCAGTTTACGTCTCAAATAATATTGATCGTTTGTACTTGGCTATTCAGTTTGATTTCCAACAGCGTAAATTTCTCAAAAAAAAACGTGGTATATTGGTCTACTAGACGTAAATGCTTAATTTGGATAATGGGATAGTCGAAAAGCTAGGCTACTGATTTATGGGAAACTCGAACATCTTTATTTAAGTTTCGATTAGTAACCACCAGCTTTGTTGAAGTCAAACAAACTACGCTACCGCAAATACTTCTTGCAATTTGATAAAAGCTGCAACCATTAAGAAAAAAAACTGCTTTAATGTGTAGCTATTGACTGTCGGACGACGGGAATACTCATGCGTTTCTAATGATAGTTAAAACTCGAACAATCATTCCCACAAACGATGCGTCTTCCTATGATTAAACGCCAGTATTTCTACAAGCTTACCATATTTTGTACGAAATCATGATGTTTTGATGTTATACTTGTACGGGAATACATTGAAACCGGGAAGATTTTCGATACTTGCATCGTCGACCCTTTGTCGCTCTATGTCTCTCTGCCACTCTTATAAGACAAAAATATGTCAACATCTACAATAGCTTGCAAGAGTAAAACATACATCCCTTGCAACGTGTTTTAGATAAATATGGAAATGAGTAGAAATAACGAAATTATACTTTATAAGAGATCTCATGAAATCTGATTTGCATTTTAACGGAGTTAACTATACAAAATATACCAATTTGGTGTGACAAAAAGTTCAGGGCGATCCAAGGGTGAAGTGAGATCGCAGCTCATCAGCTTTTTCTGTCAATGATTTTATTCCAACGGATCACTTTACATGATATATCTGAATATCGTATGCGCTGATGACATATACTAGCATTGTCTTAAACATGTCTAAGAAGGTGTTTCGGCATCTGTTCGGCGTTATGGCGTTTGGCTAATGACAGAGATATTTGTTATGTAAGATGAAGGCAATATAAGTTATACCAAACCTTTCTTACGCGATATGTCAAAAAATTTATTTTTTGTTTGCCAAACATAAAGAGGTAAACATTTGAGTTTCATACGTCCTACGTTAGTCGTTTTTGAGTGATGACCCTTGCAATTATAACCATATGTAAGTGAATTTCTTGTATAAATATTGTAATTCTGTAAAACAAATGTAAAAAACAGCCTTGTATTTGTCCTGATATACCACAATAGCCGTGCATACAAAAAACTTCAAAACAATGAATTTATTCAATAGAATATTCCGTCAGCAATCACTAGTTAGTCGGCACGGGACAAACAATGTCCACCGTTTTTTTCTGTACCAGCCTTTATCAGTGACATATTGTCGTGCAGAAAGGTTCGAGTCACAATATTGTTATCACGGACTTCAACATGTTGATGAAAAACGTCTAATTTGATATTGAATTGTACTTACGTTACAAAAAGGAATATGCATCGCGTGATGAAGCCAATTTAACGTTTATAAGTAATATATCATTCAATGAAGTTCAATTGCAGGCGCGTTGCTGCATATTAGCGAGTACACGGTTCAATCCACATGATTCTGGAAAAAAAACAGTGATAGATACAGTATTCGTTCTTTACAATACGTAATGTTACAGACATGGACATTGGCATTCAAAATGTAATTATTAACATTATAGATGCTTACTTGTTTGCTATTTTAGAGAAAAAGTCTGCTGAGAAAGGGGATAATTTGTAATCAACTGTGTATTTCGTTCCGAAAAGTTGATGCAGCGTAAGGATAACAATGCCATTATATAAAAGATATTGTACTCCAACTTTTGTCAACAAACAATGTACTGATTTTACATATCATGTTGGCTAGGTAAACGTTTTGCATTCCCATGTAGCACGTAATTTGATTGTTTTTTGCTCATGGTACATGTAACTTTGTGAAACTGATTGAAGTTAAAAAAGGAACATATATAACATAACTTAGTTTAATCAATCAGACAACATTTCTACAAAACCAATCCAGAAGCTTGGTGGGTACAATTGAAAGAGCGGCGAATGTAGAAATAGTCAGTAGTGAAGAATTCGCATAATCTTAACTCTTATTTGATACTCCTGAACAAATACTAATCATTGTGTCGTCTTTAAACGAGAAGATCTTCACTGATTGTGTTTACCTTTTATTTTCTTATGGTGCGGTCTTTGACAAAGATGTTTGAATGGAATAACAATGATGTTTAATATAAGTTTGATATTTTCTACTTTTATTTTCTTTAGTCCGCTCCTACTTCGATATTAAACGTCAACGCCCACAGGGCTAGGAAACAATTTCAGCGACATTTCCGAAATAACTTTCTGTAAGCATGCAGCTTGTCGCGCTTAACTGAATCAATACAACACATTATCATACTATATCCGTTCGAGGCATATGATGATCAGAGAAATTGTTAGTGTAGGTGTAGGATTGAAATGTATCTTGTGCTCCCTTGGTAGAATATATTGCGCTCTTACACTGAAACATTTATTTTGTATCTCTATACCTCAGTTGATGATAAGAAAATATGTTTAGCCTTGCCTGCCGTTCTTTCTTACAAAAGATGAAATGATATTGAGCAGTAGCTCTCATTGCTTACTACAATCATCCTTTAATATTCTTAACAAACATTTAAATCTAGTCAAAAATCAAACGGATAGGACATCAATCAAATAATGCATTATTATCGTGGATATATTACTGTTTACGCAGGTGTAACGTAGGCAGGAATTAGGTACAAAAACATAGTTATGAATGGGAAATGTCGCAGATAACAACAAGTTTTCGTTCTAAAAAGAGTACGTCGGTAGAAATAAAAATCTCAGACAGAAAATGTCTGCATAATGATATAGCTTTCAAATAGGTCTGGAAAAAGACGAACAAATATTATTTATTTAGATAAAACGAGGTTTCATTTCGTCTATTTTGTTGTATATCATTAGCTCGCACCAACAGGGTAATAAATGAGTGTGAGATAGGCTTACGGCATTGTTCTTTTTTTGCAAAGGTTTATGATCACTGGGCATCCGAATTGTTTTAATGGGATCCCTAAGAAACAAGGATCATGACACCTAACGTTAATTTTGTACTGATTGACATTATTACTATTATGTTTTGTGTGACAGTCGAATACAACCTAATAGATTAAAACTTAGTGGAATATGGCCGTTTCACACTAGGTATCATGAAGTTATTATTTTCAGATGAACTGTAGTTGATTTATTTTTCTGTATCCGAACTAAATGAAAAAAACAAATCTGTCTTGAATTAGCGCAAAAACCGATGCATAAACATGCTGGACATTCCTTTAATGCTTTCTATTTGCGAAAAACGTTTTCCCCGATCGTCAATCAGAAACCATCGTCTTTCGTGAAATCAAACCATTTAGATAGAGAAAAGCTTGGACTTTATAAGGGTTTTATAGAAACAAGAGAATGCTGCAGGAAAGACATGGCATTTGATTGCATTTGTGTGAACGATTTGGTGGTCGAGTGTATTGCCATTTTCGTCAAAGAATGTTATTAAACGTTTAAATGTTTGACGGGATGCATTAATGAAAGATGTTTGTACTTTTAAACGAGAAGGAATCGTGTAAATCGTGTAAATCCTACTTCTCATATTATATAACGAAACATTTTATTCTGATGGCTTTTTTAACTGGCATTAAGGCATACAGTCTCTCAGCTTTGAGAAAACACAAACCGGAAACGTCACCATTCTAAAAATTACTGGCAATGTCAATGTTGCAACAGGAGGACTGTTACATATTATAACATGTGCTAGCTCTAATCAGACTTGTATTAATCCGGTTTACTAAACCAATTAACGTTGAAATATCTTTAAATTTGTTTAAACATTTGTTAATCGAATGTAAATGTTGATGTCCAATTGTCATTCTACTGGTTTCTTTCGTTTCTTTTGGGTAATCTGCGAATTATTGCATACTGGTTTTATTTGAAAATGTACATGTGTGCATATATATATATATCTCGTTTAGTGCATTTCGGGATCTCAACAGGGTTACTATTTGATGCGTTTACTTCTGCGCTTGTTGTATACAACTGCAATGTGATATATAGATCACACTATCTATTATACCGGATCGAATGCACAAGTAAATTATAAAGGTATTGTCATTCCTTTGGTAGCTCTTATCGCTGCGAACGAAATGTAGAGAAAATGTAAATCTTGAAGACTAAGACAGTGCTTTAAGCTGTATTTACCTATGTTTGAACTGAATGAATTGTAACATATTTACGTTCTGACTTCTGATAAAATAACAATACAAAGATTGATCGGTGAGTATAATAAATCGATAAATATGTATACAATATATGATATAAAATTATACATTATATATAAACTTTTTATTGATGACCATCAGACCATTTTCCAAATTTATACGTTTATTTTGAAACACCGATATGAGTTTATAACCAGACATTCGAATAATGTTTGTAATACCGATAAATTCGTCGGAAGAAATAATATACTTTACAATTATGAACACTTTTTTTTAAAAACGTGTGAATAAAACACCTCCATCAAATTTTTATTTTTTAATTTCATAGACACAGCTTAACATCTAAGCGTATTTTTATATTTTACTTTTAACTTTATGCATTGATATTTTATTGAATATAATCTAGCAGAAAAATAATCGAATAACGTTAAGTTTCATTCTCACTATGAAAAGATCGTTACGTTGCTTTGTCTGTGTCCAGCTAAGCAAATACCGTGCGTTATATGTGCCGAAACATATATCGTGCAAAGTGGTAATTTTCTCTTGTTTATTGCTTTCTTAACAACACTCTATCACCCAGAAGTACGTGAAGATAAATCTTTTAACATTTTTTACCCAAATATTTCGCTGAAATACAAGAACTGACAGAAAGACATCAGTTACAGTACTATAATTTGGCATAAACATACTATGTACGACTATTACAGACGTCTGGCATAGCTTATAAAATTCATAAATATTTCCTAAGAAAGAATTTTAAAATGAGATGTTGTTATTTATGCGTTGCTGTTTTTAAATACAAAACAGATACGATCCTTTAACTTGCCCGAATTTCAAAGATGAGTGTTTTGTTATTGATCTAGATAAGATTGTTTGCATTTTTGAAATATATGTAACCTCTTTTAGTGGTTGGTTCCATTATGTTAGGAATACAAATTAAACATAGAGTGAATTCGGGATGAGAGACATTTTAGAATCACTGAGTGATAGGAAAATACAAATATTCATTTTGATATTATGCAATTTCTGGGACATACTGTTGCGCCACAGCTGTAAGAGAGCGTAGTCAGGTTGCAGAAAGAATGCGGCTCGAACATTTCAAATTATTGTATTAGGTAAAATAAAATTACAACTTCTCAAATATTTTGGTAGCGTGTCTCAAATTAACCAAAGTGTCAGCACTTTCAGAAAGTTTCAAATCATCAAGTTTCTAAATCTAAATAAATGCCAACATGTTCAAATTTCGTAGAAAATAAATGACAGAAGCAGGCATATTGCCCATAAATCGAAGTTAATAAAATATTCAAAGAATACTAAAAATGCGGCTTGTCTCAACGAAAACCTAAACAAGAATGCCATCTCCCAGCAATTTACCGGGATTTGGCCATAAACTGGCCGAAAATTGGCCGGGTCGTTTTCTGGCCAGTTTCATAACAGAGCGGCCCGTTTTCGACCAAGAAACGGCCAACTCTCGACATGACACTTGGCCGTCGGTCAATAAACGGCCAAAAACGGCCCACCCCGCTGTAGCAGAAACAGCGGCGGCCATATTGGATTTATATGAAAAACAACGTATAGTTGACAAATTCCAAACCTCCTAATGAAGATTTAATATATAAATTCGCATAAACTGTTAATCGATTTAATGATGCAACGCAGCAACATTCAATCAAGCTGTGAAACATCCTTTAAAAATGTACAATAATTCGTTCTCTAAATTACGCGAGTACAATTGTTATACACGAAGTCAAGAATAGTTACTTAGCAATTATGCAGGTCTTAAAGTAGTTTTCATTATCATCTGGATTAATTTCCTGTTTGTCGTGAGTACATGGAATAGACGACATAAACCTAAACATGCAATACAAATTCGCGACATCCCTGTCAGATTCATATCTTGTGGCAATACAAATGTAGGAATTTAGAAATCTCTACGCAAAATATGCACAGAGTTATGCCTAAGGCTGCTTTCTTAATGCAGCCAAATGTATGAAGTTGTGCAAATGCACCAAAAGCATCAAAAGGATGCCATAATCCTGAACATTTGAGAGGTAAGTAAAATGACATTATTTTATATTTCTTATGTCCAGATGCGGGTCGCATCATTACCAAACCTTTCTGTATTGCAAACTCCCGTGACCATTTCAAGGTGGCCATGCGTTATGTTTTACATACGCACGTGACCATTTCCAAGGTGGCTCAAATGCCTTATCTCTCTCAGACAGAAATCCTTTCGCAGCTTTATAATATAAGCGCAGTATATAAGACATGCTGTACTTTGTTGTCAGGAGATTGCAGTTTACAAATAGTGGGATTTAGAATTGTCGGGTTCATTGTAACTCACGCATAGCAAGTTAGTTGGTCAATACATCAATCTGAATTAAAAGTAAAAGATAGGAAGAAAAATAATGCATAATGAGAACTAACATCCCACCTTGAAAGAAATCATTAAATCCAGCAGAGTCATCACTTAGCCCTTTGGGTAGTGCATCAATCGAAACCTGGAAACAACATTCAACTTCGGTACAAATTCATAAATAACAACCATAACTTTAATAAAGTATTGCAGATTTTTTGTATTTGAAAGATCGTCGAATCGATTGTAAGTGTCATATTCATGACTTTCAATTACACAAACACAAGTTTACGTCTGAATTTATATCATTTGCATTTGGTTATTCAGTGTGATGTACAACAGCGTAAATATCTCAAAAATAACGTTGTATATTGGTGTACTAGATGTAAATGCATATTTTTGATAATGGCATAATCGAAAAGCTAAGCTACTAATTTATAGGAAACTTTAACTCTTAAGTTTCGATGAGGTTCCACTTGTTTTGTTGAAGTCAAAGAAACTAGGTTAGCACAAATACTTTTGGCAATATATTAAAAGCTGCAATCCATCCAGAAAAACAAACACTTGCTTTTATATTTTTACAATGATTGTCGGACAACGGGAATATGCATGCGTATCTAATGAGAGTTAAAACTCAAATAAGCATTCCCAAGACATATGTGCGTCTTCAAATAATTAAACGCCAGTGTGTCAACAAGCTTACAATATTTTGCACAAATTCATATTCATAGTTTGAAGTTATACTAGTACAAGAACAAATTGAAACCGGGAAGGCTTTCGATACTCGCATCGTCAACCATTTGTCGCTCTTTCTTTCTCCCTCTCTTATAAGATATAAATGTCAGCAGCTATAATAATGAGCACGAGTAAAACAAACATCCTTTTCAAAGTGTTTCAGAGAAATATGGAAATGAGTAGAACCAACTAAAGAATATTTTATAAGAGATCTCATGAAATCCCATTTGCCTTTTAATGGAGTTAACTTTCAAAATTATACCAATTTGGTGTATCAAAAAATTTAAGTGCAATCCAATGAATTGAACGTTATAAAACCAACCCTAGGTGAATTGAAATTCCGACTGTTATTTTCAGAATTTCAATTTTACTACAAATATTTTACGCTGCTCCTTCGATATATAGAGAATTACAAGTTTGTTTGTTGGGTCAATCGGTATTCATAAGTGTTTTGATTAAAAACATAAACGTGTCACTTTATGTTACTAGGCATATTATGTATTTATGAATTTAAAAGTAAAAATGCATGGCCGCGTTCTAATTTTATAGATTAAATGTTTGGTGTTGAATATACATGTATGTTGTAAGCATGTTAACAACGTTTCACAAACTGTGCTCTCATTTAGAGAACTTGAACATACATGCAGATAAGTCATATAATATTCAATTCTTTAAATCACTGACAAAAGAGCACCAATATTCTTGACGCTTATACAATACTGACGTCCGCAGATTTCGAAATAAACAGTGTATTTATTACCAAAATATGGTCTAATAATTCATATATAATAATTTATGGTTTTCTCATAAGCTCTGTCTGGCAGTTATTTTATTACACCGGATCGTTTTACATGATATGCAGATATATCTGATTACGTCCTTCATTAGAACAATAAATATGCCGTCATTGTCATTTTGTATTGTATTTAGCTGAACAAAGAATTTACAGACTTAAAAACTATGACACACACCGATCGTGCTCTGTAAATTGCATTTGCAATAACACCTATTTGATACGAATTTAATATAGAAACATGCCGACCATTTTAAACATAAACCCGATTTTATGGCACAGGGTAAACGCCAAAGACATAGAATACCAAAACAAACAATCACAAACTAGAAATATGGAGCAACAAAGCAAACGATATATAGTTTTAAATGTTTTTAGCTGGGTCCATGTTTTTCTCCGGCAAAACGCACATATAATGAAAAAGATATGTGTATTATCTCTTTGCTTTATCCAAAGAGATAATACACATATCTTTTTCCCTGAGATAAATACGTTACAAGGAGCAATCATACTAATAAGGGTACAGAAGATTCTAAGGAACATCAATGGGTCATTTAGCGGTAAATGGATCGTATCTTATGGAAAAGGCTACAATAAGCATCAACATTCCGAAATGAAAATAAACCAAAGTACGATTACCATTAGCTCGTACGCTTCAACGAAAATCATAAATGCCTTCTGCCAAAGGGTGTTTGTTATTAATACCACGTCATTACCCAAATTGCAATGAAATTCGTCCAGTAAAAGCGTTCACACAAATACCATATAATTGCATCTTTATTCCTCCAGTACTTTTCTGTTGGTGCACCACGATTCCTTAGCTCCAAGTTTATTTCTCTTTGAACGGTTTCATTTCACGAAAGTCGGCTGCCCGTGCCTCGATGTTGCTTCAGGTACAGGGGACAAATACTTGTAGCAATAAAAAAACACAGAATATCCCGGTATTAGTTCGGTCATGTAATAACAAATATTCTGGAAACATTTGTCTGTGTTCTATTGTCTGATTGATAAACAGACAATTATATCTGAAGAAAATGTCTTAACAGAAACATTCCTAGGATGCCTCATATGAAATAGGCATTCAAATGTACGTATATTCTCGGCTTAACATGTTACTTGCAACATGGCAATGATGGCATCTTTATTATTGTATCAAAGGATGTTATCGGCGAATACGATATGCAGCTCTACGTCATGTAAAATGATGCGGTGGAATAAAGCCACTGCCAGAAAGAGTTTATGAGAAAAACATCAATTATGATACATGAATTATACTAGTAAATTTTGGTATATACACTGATTTTTTGGTAATCTGCAGACGTCTGGCATAATTTATGAGCTCCAATGATATTGGATCAGTCGTTGTTCAATGACTTAGGTAATGAAAGAGGTAGTTTTTTGGTAAAATGTACGGCACCATTGTCTACTGTTTTCGCAATAGCTTTCACTTTCGTTAATGTAGTTTACATAGAGTATTGTTTCCTCAACTTGTAGACTTAACAAGCATAGCAATGTATGATAAACATAGCCACATTTGTTTGGAATTCATTCCAAAAGCGATAAATCTTCATGTTACTTCGGGCGCAAAACATACACGACAGCGACACCCCTACCCGACAGCGCCATCACTAGAGCACCACTTTAATAAATTTGCGCATATTTCTTTTTTAAGAAGTGCCTATTAGTTCTGTTATGTTCGGGCGTATGTATTATACATACTATTTTTATTTGCATGCGCCAGAATGTTTTAACTGTGTGTGTAAGCAACGAAGTGTACATTTTATACTAAGTATAAATCATACTCAAATATGTTGAAGTAATCACATGGCACAGCTGCACCACTGAAGTGTCGCGAGCTCATTTTCCCTGCATGTGGTGTAGCTGGCGGTTTTGGCCGTGAGATTGGGTAGGGTTACAATGACGAATTCGTTTGTATATTCAGCATACTTGTTTTTTCCAATCTTCAAAAGTCGTTGAACGATCGGGATCGCGCAATTGAACGTAAATTGATCGTTTTGAAGACACCATCATTTTCATCAGTATCAACATGATTATGGACGTTAATAATGCTGTTGATGCATTTCTGAGAGAAATACGTCTTCCCGGATGACTGTATGAAATATCCATGGCCGTAATAAACATAATGATACTGTCTTGGCTTCCATTTCATGTGCCAATCTACATTCCAAAAATAATGACGGGATTACATTTATGATTTTATTCCAATCGACCTTTGCCAGTGTACGATGGTTAGGGCAGGATGTCGTATGAGCATGCCGTGTCAGATCGACAAACTATACTGATATACGAAATAGTGGAGGTTCGTCTGATTAATAGAGTTAAAACATTGTCAACATTGTTTCAATGATAATATTATTGTGTATATATTCAAAGAGGTAATTAATTCCATTTCCGATTTTAAAATAATTTTTTTAAAGTGAAAGTTCTTTAATTGGGAGTTTCTGACTTTTATTCTGAGTTAAAAATAGATTCAAGTCACATCACTCTCCGAAATTTACAAATTTTTGGCGCCAAGTAAAACACGCCACGGCCTTATCTAAAATTACCATAACTCTGAACTTCGATAAATTTGCGTGTGTATTAAAATCCAAACAACATTGTATCAGGTTAAGAAAGTATTAATCGACAAGTATTGATATTAAACTAATACCAATGAACACACCATCATGTCATATCTTCACAAAAGGTTTGCCACTTTAACACATTGTACTCGATTTTTTCTTCACATCCAGTATTAAATAATTCATGAAATAAAACAAGTTCTACACACAGTTAACACGCAATACATTTTTCACAACAGTACTTGACAAGAAACATAATTAAATTGAAATTCTGATCTTTATGGAATGTAGGAACTGCATGACTTCTTGTAAATAAAATCATTTACAATCGACGCACAGCATTTATAGTGTGCATTGCTGAATGAGGCCCAAACAAATTAGGGCAATGGTCTCAAAAATGCCCGTTAGGGGAGGGTCATCATTTTTGTTTAATCAATTTAAAGTTCAATCAGAACTGCAACGGAGGTCGCGAATGCCTGTCATGTCATTTTAATATATTGTGTATTAATTATTGATACTTCATGTTTTCAAATGTAATCAACGCGAATGCGCGTCACAATAAACAGCAACTAAAATTGGAAAATCTGACTTTTTTATCTAGGGTCGAACCAACTCTTAGGTCGAGGGTTTTTGCCAGGTAAGGTAGAATGGCCCTAAACACAGGTTATTTCAATGCATTTTAACTGTTTGCTTCAGAAAAATACCAACTGTTACTTCGTTTAGCACTTACATTTACAGAATCGCAGACAAATAAAAAATGAATGATCTGACACAAATAAATCCCATCTGGATTAAACAACTCAAACCTACATTGAATTCTCACAAATAGCATGACCTCAGGGTGGTCTGATTTAGTGGAAGATAACGTAGATGTAACAAGAAATCGCTGGTGCAATAAATCATTGGTTAAAGACATGCAAAGATAGTGATTATATTCCCCAACTTGTCTGTACGTCTTAAATCTGCCACTAATCACCAATAAATCATTCTTTTAACAAGCCTGAAAACGACTCTATTTTAGGCTGAAGTCATGGTACGAAGTACATTCACGGCATAAACCTTACTTAAAATACAACCTTTATGTTCAACCAATTGAAATTGTAGGAATGCAACCAATAAGTACAAGGCTTAATAAGTAAGAGTTTCAACTTTTGCGGGTGTTTAACGGTCCGCCTACTGCCACTCATTCGATCCATAGTACCTATGTCAGATGTTGCGTTGACAATGTGTCAGCTAATGAGGTTGAATTCTTAGACAGTTAGTTGACCTGAAGAAATACCTTCATGTTTGGAAATGGCTCGTTCGCTACGATCGCTCCGCCCATTCTTTATCATTTACATTTTACTTCAGGTGATCTTACTGACTTAGAATAAAAGCTTTTTAGATGACACGTTGTCAACGCTAAATTTGACAAAGAGGTTTGTTTTTGAAGTGTTGCAATAGGTGTACCTTTACACACCCGCGAAAGTGGGAATGCTTATCTGCGATTTAATTGGCTGAACATGTAGGTTGTATTCAAATCATTTACACCAGTCTGTATCCTGACGCCGGGTTGGCTGGATGACCTGCCCATTAATCAAATCAATAATACTTTTCATTGACCTCGTATAATCATTGATATATAATTTAGTTTTAAAATTTAAAGGATAAGATAAAACCATCTCAAATGAAATGCAATACACCGTCTGGCCTATTTTGTAAAATAACCTACACAATATTCCCCAATTTCTTTCATATTTGTCCACTACACGCTATAAGTGTTCTTGGTAATTTAATTTCACTGAAACCAAGAGACTTATTTATGAGCAGCGGAAAAGAACAAATGAAAATATTCACTAAGTAAGCAATAGCTTTTCTGATAATATAATGGTACATTATCTCCGATTCGACACTGCGTATGTTCTGGACACATAAATATAGAAAAACACTTTGAGTTTAGCCTACAAACATTAAATAACAAAATCCATAAATGTTTTGGAATCTTTATGTCGTTATGCTAAACGATGCAGAAAAAGACACGACAGAATGAATAAAAATAAAACTAACTTTAAGAGACGATAGTAGATCACAGCATATAGTTTAGGACTGACCAGTCATTTAATATATGTGCGTTTTCAGCCCTTAAATATACGATTACAATCTTGTTATAAGTGATTAATAGTTTCCATAAATGCATTATTGGGTATGAAGTTTAAAGTTTATCACTCAAAATTTATCCTGGTATATATATATATATATGTGTGTGTATTGGTTTTAAATACGAGTGCCACGTGAATTTCCTTACATGAATCTACACTGCAAGTAGATAGTAGTATTTTCAATTCACCAGTTAAACTTAATCACTTTATTCTTGGGAATCTTAATTATTTATGCAATAATTTACCCCACTGGCAAATCAATTTAAACTAAGGAATACAAAAACATGTTAAAGGACTGAAATTAATTTAATAGTATTTAAAATTTACGAACTACTGATACTGATATATCGGCATACATCCGAGGTTGTTTTCTATGAAAAATGGCCGATGTGTTCCGAATGTGCTACTTCAACCATGATCGTTTATTCAATGTGCCGTAGGCACCGAAACTTCTGATCTTGATAAATTGGTTGTTAACGTTTCACAAGAGGAATGTATAATATATATGCAAATCCAAACTACATTCTCGAGTTTCCTCCGGCTATCAGTGCTCAAGAGTCGCATTGTAGAATCCAGAGATTTCGTTCCAAGTCTAAACCTCGCTTTAAAACGCTTAGTTATTCCGTACAATTACGTCCATGAACAGCCATATTTCGAAATTATCTCAACTATTTTCGCTTTCCGGCTAAAGTATGTCGGTACCCAGAGTCATGTATCAGCACAATGACGCTTTATGCAAAAGATCGAGGAGAATTAAAGTGATATAGAAATATAATTTTGTTTCTCACTCACTGCCGCATTCGAAAACCATTTAATTATTTTAGGTATCATAATATATCAAAATCTTTACCACTTTTTCTTTTTGTATAGGGAATGATTGCATTTGGAAACATTTATATGGTACTTTCTATATTTTATGAGTCAATAATACTACTATTGTGAAGACATGCGTAAACATAATTGCTGTTATAATTGATCATTCTGTGAATATTATTGAGTATTGCCTTTTGTTGGAGAGAGAAAAAGTCATTATTCTAATTGTTTTGGAATTGCTAGTATTTCCTAATTAAGCCGGCTTTTTTTCCTAAAACATTTTTTACATAACCTCCCATGGTTCCAGCCTGTTATTTTCTTTTATTTTTTGGATTAGTTCTTGGTCTTGTCGGTAAAGTCAAATGCCAGACACACTGTATTGCCAAGTTTTGATCAAGACAGTAAGTAAGGCCGCTAAGCATGCTCAGACAGAGTGTGTCAAAATAATGGACCCCCACTCTCTACCCGCCCCACCCTGATCCCAGGGTCTTAAATTGTCAAATTGATTGTTTTATATCAATATTGAAGAAAACATTAATGCAAACCACCAAAGATATATTTCAGACTAAAAGTAGCCAGAATGTTCCACGGGGAGTACTCTCAAGCTTCCCGACAAACATTAAGACCTTTATAAATGTTTCGATTATGGGGAAATGGGCCTATGTCCAAAGTGTCGTCTCAACCCTTACGTGCACCTTTCTCACGACATATCTTTGCCCTACCCTTGTGTGTGTCTGCTTTTATCCCATTAAGACCGTTTTAGCTTCAATGTCTGTAAACTGCAATTAGCTAAGTGGAAGTTTGTATTTGCCATGGCTTTGTTGCAAGGTCGCACGACATCAGTAATGAACGTGAAACATAATGTTCGCACTTATTTATTCATTAGCCAGGAGGGATTGTGTCAGTATTAGACAAATGTCATCGTTAGGTTTCATACGGTGTGTTCTGGTAGACAAACATATATATAAAGACAATTTAGTAAGATAATAATTTCCGGGAGAGAGATTCCATTGACGCACAAAAACAATAAACGTAAATAAATAAAAGCCTTGAATGAAGTCATTTATGACCATTGATAGAGTGTTCTGTGGGAAGAGGTAGTTTTACATTACGTGCACAGTTAGAACAAGTCTTAATGGGAGATACACACTTACACACACAACATGTATCAAAGCAGCTTTACTAAAGAATGATGGGATAACTGTCTTGGAACGATGAGTGAAACAGGAGTTTTACTGGAACATGCGTTTACCGGGGGTTTAAACTTAAAAGCATATTACCTCACATTACAATTCTCCCAGCATCAAATAAAACATAAACTTAATTGGACCCATCATTAATCTAAACAAATGTGAAGGTAGTAAAAATGACAAAAAAGTGATTACTGATAATTTAAGAACTGATTTTGAGTACCCAACGACCGGGTATAGACGACTCCTGACAATCATACATTTATTTATTTTTCCGCCGAAAGAGGGGCTGACTCCTCAATGATTTACACATCTACACATTTGTGTAGTGTCTCTACGAGCATATATACGAAGTTCCCTATTCAGACCGTTTTATTTGATTATCATGTCGTATAAGCTTAAAGTTTGTTCACGAAAAGATCGCGACAACACCAAGGTTTTTACAATGCATTTTTTTCTTTGATGAACAGACAAGCTAAACAACGGACACAAAAAGGTCGACTGCACAACAATAAAGGTCGACTGCACAACAATAAAGGTCGACTGCACAACAATAAAGGTCGACTGCACAACAATAAAGGTCGACTGCTCAACAATAAAGGTCGACTGCACAACAATAAAGGTCGACTGCACAACAATAAAGGTCGACTGCACAACAATAAAGGTCGACTGCACAACAATAAAGGTCGACTGCACAACAATAAAGGCAAACTAGCAGGTCCATTTCGGTTTGTATGAAATAAGTTGCCAAATCAATTGAAAAGTGTCGATTTCACTTTGGCAACTAGACAAGGTTTGATTTGTCAAATCAACATAAAGGTAGTCGACAAGACTTCATGTTCGCTTGTATGATTTTTGCTTTTATACGCTAATATAATCACATTATGTTGAGGTCGATACAAGTTTTGTCGGCAGGTTTTAAATGATTTACAAAGATGTATAGGTTTATTGACCAAAATGTATAAATACTTCTTAAATATACGTAAAATACATTTCCTTCTCTTAATTGTTGGTATTAAAGGCATCGATCATAATGCAAGCAACAACTACATTCACAATGTATCAGAAGTAACCCCCTTATGTAAGTTAGTTAAACTATGGTCAAATTCCGGGAAACTTATTGGCGCATAGGTCATTTGTATTATACATATGCATGGTAAGTTCGTATTGAAAACAAATTACGTAATCAAATAACAGCCATGCTATATTGAAATGTGATATCTGATATTTGACCGAACAACACGATAACCTTTGTTTACTCGTTTCGCCGGGCTGACAGTAAGTCAAATTATCTCAATGCGATTTTTATTAAATGAATACATATGCCAATCAACGTGGCCAGCAGAAGCCAGTGATGATGCATGACGTAATCCGAGGTCAAGGAGGTGAGTTTGTGGTAAGACCGTGCCAAATTGATTCCATGTTTAGCGTTATCGGGCCATCCTAATTTAATGCAAAATACATGTACTACCATGTTAATCTGACATTAATGATACAATATTTACATTAACACTTCATTCCTTAACGATGGTTGTTGTTTATCAATTTCATATTATATCTGTATAAAGTGCAATGGCATTTTCCATCGAAATTGCGTGCGTTTGTTCGATACTTCTGTCCTGTCATTGAGCGCAATAATACTAATGGGCGGGGCATATTTACTACGGAACTATTTTTTTCAATGAAATCGTAGTAAAATTATTGGCGACATGCAAAACTGTAATCTGCATTAACGCAGTTAAAACAAGATAAGCAACGATTATTTGATTGATTTTAATGTAGATGATTTCATGATGGATGGAACAGTTGAAGAAACGTTTGTGTTTAAAAAGGCTGTTAAATGTCACGAAAATGCAAAAGTAGTAAGTTCAAAATAACCTCTATAACGGGTACTTGTATGACGTCAGGAGTGATGTCATTGAAAAAGTTTTACATTAAGCTCGATTCGAGCCGCAACATTACTCGGCAGCTGCATTTTGTTTCGACGCCATTTTTTGCAGTTTTCATTCGTTTTGAAAGTGTTGTTTTTTTAGAAAATAGACTGGATTACTGGGATTATTTACACACAATATCTATTGGGTAATCAATTAATAACCTATACAGTCCTACTTTTACCATTATTTGCTTTGATAACTAATTCAAGCCTGAAAACTTTGTAAACATGTTCTTGACAAAATGTACAGCATCTTCAGCATCAGAGAAAAAATATTTGAAATTTCTTTGGTCATTGCATACGACGTAATGGAATCATGTCAATATAAGTCGTATGTTCTGAATAAAATCGACAGAAATAACTAAAGTTCGGAGGAGTTAGTCGTTTTCGACATAATTTAGTGTTTTTAATGGTCAAAACAATTGCAGAAAAAACTATTTAGTAAACACATCAGCTTGCCAGGAAAAGACAACTCAGCAGATAATATGTGGTCTATTTCATGTTTTGGTATTTGTATGCAGCTACATTATTTATGCTTAAATATGTTTTTGTGCAAAAGTTTGCATCGTTGACCAACTTTCGGTCAGAAACCTTGTCGCTCAGCCTTTACTGTTGTTATGATGCGGGCCCTGATAGCGCATATGTAAAACAAAAAACCGGCCATTTACGGCACGTGAATTTACTGAATAATTCACGTTTTCTACCGATAACGCCCGGGTTTTTTCGTTTTAATACACCACGATAACGGACCGAAAACATACATTTTTTGCAATAATACGTATTTTTAATATTCTTGACCTCGAAAAAATAAAAAATAAACATATAAATCAGGAACAATTTTATCTGTGCATTCATTGTCGTATAAAATTAGGTTACGATAGCTGTTCTAATTTACCCACCGTTGAGAACAACGAGAGAAAGAAAAAAGAGAAAATGCTCTTGAATAATCAATTTATTTTAGCAGAAATGTAGATTTAAATGAATGTAAATATCAGTATTAAAATTCGAGATGTTGCATTTTATTGGGGTATGGTATGCAATGGCGCAGTTCAAAATGTTGGTGGAGTCCTCCAGACTCCACCCATTTTGAACAGCCCCATTGCATGCATTACATGTCGAATTTTAATCCTTAAAATGATTTGTTCCAAACATACATCATAGACAGTGAGATGATCAACTTTTGAGATGAATTTAGCTGCACATTTATGTTTTTTTTAATTCTGTATGATAAATAATGGTGATATCCGCCGCTTTTTCGAAGTTGCGGTAAGCAAATAATAAGAATAATACTGTTATTTTCTTCGATATAATCCTGTTTCATTTTTATGCAGGAAGGGTTTGTTATGAATTACAACCTGATGCTAAACAAAGAATCAGTCCGTGATGGCCTATACTATACCCCCAATTGTATGCAAAAACACTATCTTGATCTCTGGGGATTATCATATCTCCGTCAATATATCCAAAGAAAATTCAAAATAATTTTGAAATAGTCCATTTGTCAAGGCAAGGAGCTTAATTATTGTCATGTAAGTTATAATAACATTCGCATTGTAATAGAAGTTCAAAGTATAACTGTTTATCTATCAAGAAACAAGTTTAGGGATAGAAAGTGTTATTCTGATTTAAAATTTATTATGTAGATGCAGGATACATATAACATAACATTGAAAAGAAACTGCAAACGCCAAAACAAAAGGACAATAGCATCCAATATTTGATCAAATCAACACTATATCTTTTGTTAACCCGTTTGGTCAGGATGGCATTAAATCTAATTATCCCAATATGATTGCATTAAACGAAAAGACATGTCAGTCAACGTGGCAGACAGAAACAAACGATGATGCATGGCCGTTCTTCGAGATCAAGGCTGGAGTTTGTGGCATTACTTTAGATATTTGCATAAACTCTTACAAGGAGCTTTGGGAATTCTCTGAGACCGTTTCCATTTTGTTTTATGTTTTGAAAAACAAATATGTCAGACAGCCTGTTCGTAAATAGGGACTACAAAATCAATCAACGCAGCGTACAGAATATAACAATGATGCATGGCCATTCTATAGGGTCAAGACAAGAAGTAAGTGGTATAACAGTGACTGGAATTTAAGAAATAAATGGGTTTTTTTTGTATAATAGCAGTAACAAATGGAAAGTTGACAACGATTAAAAAAACGTGTTAAAACTATATGCCCGCTTATCTTATTCATTAATGGCATCATTTGTAAGAAATTTGCTTTCTAAGACCTAACAAAATACATTTGGTTCGGGTTACTTGACCCTAAATATAAAAATGAAAACTAACCTAACGGCAATGAAACAAGGAAATCTATAATCTGCACGCAGTCAGATTTAATACTCGGATAATCGGATTGGCTCAGGTCAGCTTGTACCAACGTACATGCCTGTAAGATTACCCATAATGTACTAACATCTCTCGCTGTTACATTTTAACTTATGACATGTTACGATAATTTGACCTGCCGTAGCTTTTGCACTAGAGTTTGTAATTTTGTAAAACGTGAAAACATCACACATTGACGTTTTTTCTGGGGCAGGGAATACCACTTGAAAACGATCTTAAGAGATTTGTCATGATAGAAAGACATTCCCATGATTTAGTTATCCCAAAGGCGTCGGCAGTCATGAAATTTCCCGGAAAAGTGTGGGTGTCGGAATGGATTGGCACTATGGAAGCGTATATCGTTTATACTGATGAAGTAACCATGTATAAATCTTGTCGGACTTGAATAGTAAGAAAGCGAAAATTTCCTGATTGTATATCTGTGTGTTCACTTATAAACTTTATGTAGAAATGCTAGTTTACTCCCCCGACCCCAACAGTTGAACTTGTTGAACTCATTACACAGGTCACTGTTAATGATGCATCAATAGCTCATTTAGTATTATTCATCACTCCAAACCTTGTTTCCTGTTTATAACAACCATTTCGTATTTCTCTGCAGTACACATGCATGTTTAATTTAACAATATCACTCCGCATGCTTGGAACAATTTAATTTTGTTTTATAATGATGATTTTATTGAAAAAGCATATAATTCAGTACGTATGTTGATGTTTCTTTTTTAATTTCTTGTTTAAATACTAAAATGAATATAAAATGATGTCTAGTAAGAATCATTACATATACACTATACCTTTAACAAAAGTTGCTGTATTACAAATGGTGACATTGGTCATTGCACCAAGTTATATGACGACACGTGTTTGTAATGTGTTCATAGTGTTGTTTCCTTAATTAAAAACAGACGAGTAAGGAATAGTTTTTATGAAACCAATTAAAGATATATTACGTTTTCCTCGGATGATTTACAGGGAAATGAATGTTTTGTCCAAAAATACCTTGATCATAAAAAAATGAGAAATAAGCGTACGACTTACTGCAATATTATTAATTACAAATTGCGTATTACATATGTGTTATACAGAAAAATACTTTATAGTTATTCTTAACTTGAAGTAAAATAAGCAGCATATCAATGAGAATAAAACAACAACCTACATATTTCCTCTAATTTCGATTAGAAGACATTATTCAACATAATGGCTTGACATTTACATGATTTATCAGAGACCAGCACTTTTTGTAATATATTTTTGTACATATTATTTCTCATTATAAAATAATGTTATCTTACGAATGAAGTAAATGGGCTTCGGAACTTATTTATTACTACAATTATAGAGAAAAGTATCATTTATATCTGGGAAAAGTCATACAAACATAACTTATCTCTTGCAATTTCTTAGTGGTTGTGGTGAATTGTTCATTTAAATTTCGTTGAGACAACGCATAGTAACGTGCTTAAGACAAAATAACAAAATGGTTTCATTAATAATTATTATTTTAATTTTGATTTTGAATAACATATTGCACTGCATTGTACAAAAGTCAAACTTATAAACTAACAATTAACTTGCGTGCTTAGGATATAACCTGGGTTTTTTTATTATTTCATGGAAGTTGCATGTTTTAATTATGTTTTATAATGCCACATTGCAATAAATCCAAAGCGACCAACGAAGTATTGAAAACCATTCTTATACCAGGGGTCGTATACAAAACGCATTCTAGTGAATATTTCCAACTCAGTGAACATTTCGAAATTTTTGACAACATTTATTTTAAATACACTCTTCTTTTCATCCCATTTCTTCCTAACCATTTATTGTTTTGACCACTTTCCTAGCTACTATATACAATTAGGGTGTTTCAAAATGTCAGTTGTCTTTATATTGAACTTGAAATGAAAATGTTTGTGTAATGTTTTGCTCGTTTACTGTGTCTCACAGAACAAAATAAAACGCGTAATTCAGTGGATAGAAAACAATATTCATATTTTGGTGCCATCTTTGGCAGTAAGTATACATGCTTACGGGAGTAATATCTATTGGACGGAGGGATGGTATTAGCATTCTGCAAAATAGGAAGCCACGATGTCACGCTTTTATTATTAGTATAAGTCACTGTTAAAAGTCATTTTCATACTACCTCCGACAAACAATTCTAGAAACAGTTGACCTCTATACGACCTGGTCCTAGCGGAATTGCATTTCAATCATAATGACAAACGGCATCTTGATGGGATGGTGGAGGCGAGTGTTCCCGGGTAATTCATTTATCGCTTAGAATATGTGATTATCTTAGGATCCAGGGCAAATATGGTTTCGATATTATGGGCAATAGAATTGCTTGATTGGTAGCTTATGTGGTCTAACTAGGGCAGCGTCCTGATTGGCGTTAGTATTAAGTGGTATGGTCAATTGTCAGAAAATCACATTTTTACACCAAACAATGTGAACATATGAATTCTCAAGGTCTAAGACCTGAGGTTTTAGATATATATAACATCAAAAATATATACAGTTAACTTTAAAGTTCATTTCTGAGGCTAAAACAAACCGTTTTGGACGCGGTATTAAGGTTTGTTTTGCTCAAAATGATAGTTTGCGGTACGATTATACTCAATTTTAGGCCTTATTATCTAAGAAGACTCTTATAATAAAGAAATATATTTGTTTTAAAGGCTTTGGTAATGAAAAAGAAGTATTTGGTATCCAAAGGAATCAAGAAGTTGGGCGGAATTAAAACTTCAACGCTCAGTAAAAAAGCGGTGTGACGTATATTAGGAAATTGTTATGCATATCACGTTACATAACGTTTAATAAATATGACATTATTTTTGCGAAAAATCAAAATATTAAAAAACTTTCTAAAACATGACAGTTCATTGTTTTATTGAATCCCGTTTTTATTTGTTAAGACTTAAGTCTATTCAAAACAGGGTTCTATCGAGCATTTTAAAAAGAAGACGGGATTTTTCCTTGCACTTAAAAGTATTTACAATTCATCTTTAATGTTGTTTATATCTTTCTTAAGGAAATTAACAATTTTCTTCGGTGTTTAACTAGTAAGTTGATTGCTGAAAGGAATGTTAATAATATATTTTGATATCTGGAACTAGCTAAATTGTTTCAAACTCAAAACAATAACTTTTAATGAAACTAGCGTTTTGTCTTATTTTACGCACGTTACAATGCGTCGTCTCAACAAAATATAATAAACTTTTTACTACAACTTCTAAGAAATTGCGAGCAATTAATTACCTTTGTAAGAATAAGACTGGCTTTTCTTAGAAATAAATGATACTTCTCTCGATACTTAAAGTAATAAACAAGCTCCAAGGCTCATTTGCTGCAGTCGAAAGGCCAAATGTTTTTATTTTCCACTTTCGGGATTCTGATACTTACCGACCTATATCAGGATAATTATATCACTTTTGTAGAACACTTAAAATATAAAATGGTCAAATTTTAACCACTCAAACAAATCTACCCTTCGGCAAAAAGAATTGAAGGTTCAGGAAGAAAAGATAGCGTCGGTCGGGCGGTTGGAAATAAGCACTTTTTGATTACGCCTTAAGCAATTCTAAATGTGTTGATCAGATTTCAGGAGTAAGGCCGTTGATGAATATTAAAAAGGATTTGATGCAAGGATTAGAAAGTGTGTAGCTGTCATTTTCTCACTACCTATATAACAATACGAGAAATGCCCCTTCGTAAAACAGAGAACAAATGAATAATAACAGGAACTGATAACCAGTCAAAACCAGCAAAGTCATTGGGACCTGGTGGAATACTTTGAAAGAACCAAATTCGATATAACCGGAATACATAACATGTCTTACTTTACCAAACACGTTAAAAAAATCAACATAAGCAGAGCACAATTATAAAAAAGTTCGACATACAGAGTTTCATATGTATTAAATAAATATTTTAAGTTGCACTATTAATCCCAAATAAGCAGTACCACAATTAATACAATCACTGAATTACCGAAAACATATCGAAAACAATGGATTTTATGAAGGATGCTATGTTAAAATTGAAAGAAGTGTGCAGAAAATACGGTATTTCTACCGTATTAGATGAAAGTTGATCACTGTAAATCTTTTAGGGCCCACAAGTCATTTTATTACTCGGTTTTTATGTTTGTTATACATTGTTATGTGTTGATCTGATATACGAATATTACTTTAAACGAGGATTCTGAGGTTTGACCATTTCTGTGTTTTTGTGGGTTCTTGGGGTATTAATTCTTCAAGTGATGACTGTTGTCTTTTAAGCCTTGTTCAAGATATACTACTAATTTTGTTTAATTGACAAACGACTGTTTTTTGTAAGAACAATTCTCCCCCAAAACTAGGGAAATGAATCATACTTTATGCATTGCAGATGTATTGAATGAAAATGTCAATTATATCATCTGTCTGACAATATATTATGTTGCATATGAAATGCGATGCAAATGAGAACATGAATATTTCAATGACATTTGTAAACGTCTGCTTGTCATGCCATTTCTTTCGCGGAAAGGTCATTTATGATGAAGGAGATAATACGAAATGTTTGATTCCGAGAATCTAGCTAGAAAGTAGTTACGTGATTGCAGAATTAATGTCGTACATCTCAATAACAATATATCACAGAAATGCTTAAGCCAAAACTCAGTCTCAATCTTGACTTCTTTTACTATACATGTATAACATATTTTCGAAATGTTTTATAGTTTTAAAAGCGCATTCTCTTTTTGAATATCGTGGTTATAAAGGTTTGACAATATTCGAAAGAAAAATACAGCATAAAATTTTATAAAAAAGTGCAACTCATTGCTTTAAATTTGACTTAAAAATGTTTGTGAAATTGTTGCCGGTCAATTAATATTAACCAAATAATGAAGCTCTTGCACTTAATAATAATATGTTAGTAGCAGTAACTTGCTGTTTAGTATAGCAAGGATTGTCTTGAACAGAAGTTAGTGTGCTATATTGTTCGTTTATTTACTTAAAATTACAAATCTTGAAAAAACAGTTCATGCATTTAGTGTTTATAGCATTTTCGAAAGAAAATTGTGTTGCTGATCCATAAACCTTTGAAACCTGTTGTTTAAACGTGTTTTTTTGCTGATGTGTGTACCATAATCTCCAGTTTGTGAAATGGTTAGTTGCTGATCCATGTACCATTAGCTGAATTAGCTGAAGTTGTGAAATGTTGTGTTGATTCATGTATTATTAGACCCAGTATGTTGCTGATCCGTGTTCCATTTGACCAAGTTTGTTGCTGATCTGTGTACTATTTGACCCAATTTGTTGCTGATCCGTGTACCTTTAAACCCATTTTGTTGCTGATCCGTGTACCATTTGACCAAATTTGTTGCTGATCCGTGTACCATTAGACCCAGTTTGTTGCTGGTTCATGTACCATTAGACCCAGTTTGTTGCTGATCCGTGTACCCTTAGACTAAGTTCTCTGTAATCCATGTACCATAAGACCAAGTTTGCTACTGAACTGAGTACCATTAGACCCAGTTTGTTTCTGAACTGCGTACCATTAGACACAGTTTGCTGTTAAACTGTGTACCATTAGACACAGTTAGCTGCTGAACTGTGTACCATTAGACACAGTTTGCTGCAGAACTGTGTACCATTAGACACAGTTTGATGCTGAACTGTGTACCATTAGACACAGTTTGCTGCTAAACTGTGTACCATTAGACACAGTTGCTACTGAATTGTGTACCATTAGACACAGTTTGCTGCTAAACTGTGTACCATTAGACACAGTTTGCTACTGAACTGTGCACCCTTGGACTCAGCTTACTGTTGATCCGTGTCATCTCACACTGGTTGACACTCCATTTAACTTCTGCTCCTCTGACAGTTTTAAGATGGCTATTCCGAGCATAATTCATGAATTTATTTTAATACATAGTACTGTTATCATTGGCGTTTTGAATCTCTCGCTCGACCTTACACACCTTAATAGGGCCAACATTCATTGTCCGGCACCTTGATTTTTCCCTGTTGTTTCCATTGCATTTTAACCGAGTAGCAAAGGTAATAAATGCATCAACACCTGTTCGAGTAAGAGTATTCGAAAATGTAAAATACTAGTCAAAATTTAAAGTGACTTTTCCAAAATATTTTTTTTCTGACGGCAGGCTTGATCTTGACAACTTCAAAAAGCGGTAAAAAAATCGTTAGTTTAATTGTTCTATATTTTACAACGATTGTGAAAAAAGCTATGATAACTTATACTAAGTCATTCTCGTTGGCACGATGTTGCGCGAGAGTATAGTCTTGTGTTGTGTGGGAAACCGGAGTACCCGGAGAAAACCCACTTGCCCGGCTTGGTGACAAATTACCAAACTCATATGCGCCCAGGTCGGGAATCGAACCCGGGTCGCTTTTGCGAGAAGCGTGTGCGCTAACCACTGTTCTAACCAGTCAACTTCATACAAATAAAACGTTATGTTATACGTATATTGCTGTTGTCGCCCGAGGTCTTCTAATGATTTCTTTCTGATTTATAACAAACATTAATCAAAATCACGAGCTAACATAGCGACCGTGAAGACATAATACATCTCCATTTGTTAGCTTGTCACAATATGTACAGTTTTCCTCTCTGATCACCAAATATATCTGACAACAATTGCTCGCTTAATGAAACTGAATATTCATTTGTATCTGTCATTCATCCGTGAAACATATATCATATACAATGAATAAGAATTGTATAAATCCAATATTGCTACAGGACTCTGATTTCCAATGTTTGCTTAGCTTCTTCGTCGTTCCATTTTGGCTCAAGTTGGGGCTAACAAAAATAGATCTTTTATTTTATGGAAAGCATACAAACTAAACATATTGGTGAAATAAAACTCCTGGCCCCAATATTACGAACAAACTTTATTCAAATCTCAATCTCAGCACAATTTGCCACATAAAAAAATAGTATGATTCAAAATGTTTGATGTTTATTTCTTTTTCAAAAGCGCATTGAAAGCTTTTGTGGATAACAATGTCAACATTTTAAAGAAAAAATAAAGCAGGAATTGTACTTGTTTGAATTCTTTTTGTTAATTTTGAGTTATTTACCAAGTACATTTTGTGCTCAAGAAATAACCATGACCCTTAACATAACACATTACTCCTATCCCTACATTAGTATGTTTAAATCATACTAAATACTTTAATTTTGAAAAATGAATTTAAGAAATGACTTTAGTGGTATTTGGCCCAGAGACCCGTTCAATTTAATGGGTCTTATTTGTAACTTCAATGGTCTTAAATCTGTAAATACGTCACAAGTGTCTAAAGCTTATTCTGTTTGCTGCTTTTCCTTAAGTGTGTGTCTATTTTTTTTCAAAATTTAATGTTAAATTTCGATAAGTATATAGCAAAATAACGAACGTATGATAATTTCATTGACAACTTAAGTCAACAGAGATCTTCATTGAAACAGGTGAATGATGTTTTAGCAATAGTTTTAACACACGCAAATATGTCTAGGCAGTCATTGTTCTTCCAACGGCTGCCGCAAGCATCATGAACCATTCTAGGAACTTTTTAGGTTCTTTTAAACTCTCTTTGACCTGTTCGAAGACAACACACTAGTAATTGGCATCATTATTATCGCCTTCCACATTTTATTGCGTTCATATTTCACTGTAATTGATTTGGTTGAGAGGAAATATCATTTGGCTTGCACTCCTTGATTGTTCTGCAACCATGGTCATGATTAGGTTACCGAACAACTAAATGCGAAACGTCAATAACATGAAATGCAATTTTACTTGCACAGCAATAAATATCTCTTTGATAATTTTGTCATTATGTGCTGAATTACGTTACCCAACAACTTCATGTGAAACATTCATATATCAAAAACAAATTTTGATGTTCGTATCTTTCTTGTTAACGTATTGGCTTGACAACTGCAATATGATTACTATTATACTCATTCCTAAAGTATTTACAAGAGACGTGTGAAGTGTGACGTTATCCCTTTGTTCATACCACGCAATAGGACACGTCATAAATGCTACAAAGAGCGACACAGACTGCCATTTGTTTCATTTACAATGGTAAAGTGAAAAAGTTATCTTTGTTTTAAGACATCATTTGAAGCAAAATGCTGCCTTCCGACGTATCATTTATGACATAATTTATAACATGGTATACTCACACTCGACATTTGGTTTATTTAAATAGGATGAATGAATCAATGCGCCAGCAATTAGCAACCAGACAGACAAAGCAGTATGGTCACCAGAACAGTGTCCCGATGAAACCTTGTACTTATGGAGGAATCGATTATATTTTTAAAATTAATTTCTAAAAAAGATATTTGTATGATGTGTTTTACCTATTTGTGCTCACCAGAATTGTAATATCGATTGTGCAGACAGCTGTTATATGATATGAATCACTCACCAGTCCCAAACCTGGGAAACCAACATTGATGTTCACCTAAAGTGGCTAAGATATTTTTCGCCGTGTTGGTTCGATCCCACGACATCGTGGCAGATGCGAATTTATATCCGTCTATAACGCTAGACTAGTCTGAAGTCTCATTTCGTACTTTATACAAGTTAGCCATACAACGGTAAACAGTCAACCAAAAACAAAGTCCGATAAACGTCGTTGTGACCTTGTAGACAATACCTAGATATTGGCCCCACAACTAACGCCTTTGTCGTCTCTCTGATTTTATAGTCACCGATAATTCATTTATCTCAGAGAAAGTATGATAATTTCGCGCTCAGAGCAACTAACCTATTGAAATACAGATGTATGACTTCCATTTGTTTTTGTTTAGCAAGCCTACAATACCCAATATCTAAATATGAGACGAATTCAGTATTAACAAACCACCGGTAAGCATATACTAAACTGTTCTACACCATGTTATGGGTTTTAGATAAAAGCTCACTTTTAATTCAAAGTCATGTGGGTATCTTACGTATCAGAGATTCCAGTACCATAACTTGACATTACAACGGCATGGGACTGGTATTTTACATAAAGATGACAAGTAGCAGTCCATGAAATGCCGGATTGTAATATTTTCAAAGTGAGTTTGAAAGTTCGTACTGATGATCTGTCGTACACAAGAATTATTTGAGAAAAGTCAAAAAAGTTAAAAGATGGTAACAAATCACCAAAAACTAGAGATTGATCGACCCACATTCGATAGTTCAATTGCGGTAATGCCATTTAAACAAGTCAGTGATAATAAAGCAAGCAATGTAATTGATTTTTTCCTGTATCTTATGTTATGGCAACAATGTGTTTTTGCAACACGTCCATTTCAAACCATTTCAGTCAGCTTGTTGGACAAGGCTTCTTTGATTTTGCTCGAACCAATATGTATAATGTACACCTTTCTAGCTTTCCTGAAATATCTTATGTAGAATATAGACATTAGAGGCTCCTTAGTCCAATTTGGACCATTTGCAATTGTAAGATATATTTCCACTGTAAGATGAGTTCAAATAGAATTTGTTTTTAAGTGTGCTACTCATGTGAATCACACAGAATGCATCATTTTCTTAAATCAAATGATGCCAAGAATACTTATTGTAATACAAACGGTTTGTATATGCTAGTTAGACAAGGCCCGTATGAGTGGTCTTGTTATTAGGCCATGCCAAATTGTGTTTATGTTTAACGTCAACACATAGTACGAAAACCCATCTAGCTATCCTGAAATAACAAACGAACACCCTGAAAAAAGATATTTAAATGATTGACATCCTTTGTAGAATATAAGCCCTATTACATCTTGAGTCCATTCTGGACCAATCTCCATTGTAAGAATCAGTTCAAATGCAACATTAATCTAAGTGTGTTTGGTCATGGGTATCACACAGAATGCATCATTTTCTGATATCAAATGCCAATCAATATTAGTGCAAATAATGAAGCATTTCATTTACACTTGCATGCGATAGTCGGAATAATAGTAAATTTATAGGAAATTAGATATATTCTCGTTTGATCATATAATATCCGTTGTTGTTGTTTTTTCAACCGGGAACGAAAAACATATCTGTCTACGGACCCCAAATATAGAAATGCTATGGCCAAAGTAAAACATGATTTTGCATATTTAGTAAATTGCCAAAATCCCTTTTGCGTGCTGATGCATCTTTAGTTTGTATTATATTTACCATGTCTAGGGGCTTTTTAATATGAAGGCGTGACGCCAGTCATGATAATAATGAGCCCTTTTTTGAATGTTAATGGCATAAAGATTTGTTTTCCGATACCAAAGAAGCATTGGAAGGTCTTTTGAGTTATTTTCGTAAACAAAAGACATGTAAGACGCCTTGGCTGGGAGAATAAATGTCAAAATGTCGTTATTCAAATAGGAAAATTGAGATGATTGTTCGTCCTGTATCCACTTAAAGTAAGCATCGTCTACTGCGTGCATGAGCGACAACAGTGAACATATAAATACACGCAACTACCGTAAAAGCAGCACTTACACTGTATTGCATGCTTTCTGAACATGTTTGTTACGAAGTATTAGTAACATTTTAAATGGTGAAATATTACTATGTCTTCATAATTAAATGCTTCAAACAGTGAGATTATCGATTTGATGTTTATCACTTTGTCTAAATGTGTGTCCGTTCTCGCGTCCAAATAAAACAATATCCAAAATGATGTAACATTTCCCTACAACTATATATGTACGCGTTTCTTTAAAAAAAACTAAATAAATGTTCTTTAAAACAGAGATTTATATTAAAAATAGGAAATAGTGTTTTTTTGTTTCTATGTTAGACCGCAATATTTTTTTTCATGTACACCAAAGCGAATATTTGACGAGCCTAGTAGCAAATGGTTTGTGTTCTTGAAAGGCTCGTCAAAATGTTCCATTTTCCAACTCAGAATATTCAAATACCAAATTATATTGTGTCATTCTAAGAAATCATTTGAACACTAATTAAATTTGATTGCATTTATTCAATGACGATGCATCATAAGAATTAGAAGTGAATGTATTTTGACCTGCATGTTTCGTATCATGTAAGTATATATTGCCAGATTAATGTTTTTTAATGCTTAGAATGTGTTTTCAGAAATCAGCTTCATCACGTGAGCCATTTTCGTGTTTTAAGAATGATTATCGCGGATAATAACCAGAATATCTATTAATTAACTTGATATTGGAAACAAGTAGGCAGTCATCAAACGATAAGCATACGATCAGCATGTATTTATAGCATTCTTTTGCTGCAACGAATATGTTGTTGTAGTTAATCCCAAACCCAGACAAATATTCGTCCGTACTAGCAATGGAGGATTTTGAATATTTTACATAGCTGCTCATGTAATATAGGTTAATCCCAACCAGAGCGTAATAATGTTGTTTCGCGGATACAAGGTTCACGAACGGCCATGGTAGATGCTTTATTCCCATCTCCGTTTAACAAAATATTAATAGATTGTGTTTCCATTTACTTATTTACAAACCGGTATATTTTGTTTTTACGCTCGTCGGCAAAATAAGGATTTCGAACATTGGCAAATTTTTGGATATACTTATCTGAGGAAGAAGAAAAACGCTTCTTCAGCCACGTGTAAAGGATAAAATGCCCGGATGAAAGGACATATTTTGCATGCTGTTGTCACACAGACGCCTTTAAAACGATGTATCTTTTTTGCTTTAGAAATATATTTACTGACTTTTTTTGTATAACAATTCTTTCTGGTATTATAGTTAAAAAAAACGTAACGGAATAAGGACGTCGCCATTTTTGGGGGCAAGCAACGCTGTTGATAACTACGCTTGCTTGGATTAAACTTTGCAGTGTTTAATATAAATGTATGTATGAGCAAGTAGATGCAACGTTACATGGTTTGGTGATTCCTAACTTATGGCTATTTTTTTTTTACTTGAGCCGAGAATCATTTGCGAATTAACTCCCAGTTAATTTGCCCATGCGTTTTTCTTCAGGCAAATAATCCTGCCACGTTGAAACTTACCTGTTAGCGAATTATTCGCGCGTAAAGTTCTTGGCCGTTTATTCTAATAAACTCGAGAATTATTCGAGGGTTGTTTTTTATTGTTTGAATATTCCTATGGTATAGTTGGATTATTTGAAAGATGTGCATGTAAAATCGTTCAAAATGGCTGATAACTTGGTCGCAATACTGGACGACGGTCGACGTCAAATTGCAGGTAGGCGGCTACGTCGTTCAGGGTGATTAGTGACCGGATAAGCATAAATAAATTATAATTGTGGCCGCAATTTTAATTATACCCTGTTTATTTCGTAATTTGTATATGTCTGGCATGATTTATAAGCTCAAAGGGTATTGGTGGTATTTTTGCCAATGATATAATGGTAAATCTCGAAAATTTATGATCTAAAGAAGTGGATATGCTATGATTTATCTGCATGTATGTAAATGTTCTCAAAATCTCTTTTAAAACTATCTTACGAATCAGAGATTCCAGTACCATAACTTGACATTACAATGGCATGGGACTGGTATTTTACATAAAGATGACAAGTAGCAGTCCATAAAATGCCGGAGTGTAATGTTTTCAAAGTGAGCTGATGATCTGTCGTACACAAGAATTATTTGAGAAAAGTCAAAAAAGTTAAAAGATGGTAACAAATCACCAAAAACTAGAGATTGATCGACATACATTCGATAGTTCAATTGCGGTAACACCACTTAAACAAGTCAGTGATAATAAAGCAAGCGATGTAATTGTGTTTTTTCCTGTATCTTATGTTATGGCAACAATGTGTTTTTGCAACACGTCCATTTCAAACCATTTCAATCAGCTTGTTGGACAAGGCTTCTTTGATTTTGCTCGAACCAATATGTATAATGTACACCTTTCTAGCTTTCCTGAAATATCTTATGTAGAATATAGATATTAGAGGCTCCTTAGTCCAATTTGGACCATTTTCAATTGTAAGATATATTTCCACTGTAAAATGAGAACAAATAGAATTTGTTTTTAAGTGTGCTGCTCATGTGAATCACACAGAATGCATCATTTTCTTAGATCAAATAATGCCAAGAATACTTATTGTAATACAAACGGTTTGTATATGCTAGTTAGACAAGGCCCGTATGAGTGGTCTTGTTATTAGGCTATGCCAAATTGTGTTTATGTTTAACGTCAACCCATAGTACGAAAACCTATCTAGCTATCCTGAAATAACAAACGAACACCCTGAAAAAAGAAAACTAAATGATTGACATCCTTTGTAGAATATAAGCCCTATTACCTCTTGAGTCCATTCTGGACCAATCTCCATTGTAAGAATCAGTTCAAATGCAACATTAACCTAAGTGTTTTTGGTCATGGGTATCACACAGAATGCATCATTTCCTGATATCAAATGCCAAACAAAATTATTGCAAATAATGAAGCATTTTATTTACACTTGCATGCGATAGTCGGAATTATAGTAAATTTATAGGAAATTAGCAATATTCTCGTTTGATCATATAATATCCGTTGTTGTTTTTTACAACCGGGAACGAAAAACATATCTGTCTACGGACCCCAAATATAGTAATGCTATGGCCAAAGTAAAACATGATTTTGCATATTTGGTAAATTGCCAAATTCCCTTTTGCGTGCTGATGCATCTTTAGTTTGTATTACATTTACCATGTCTAGGGGCTTTTTAATATGAAGGAGTGACGCCAGTCATGATAATAATTAGCCAATGATTGAATGTTTATGACATAAAGACATAAATATTTGTTTTTCGATTCCAAAATAAGCATTGCAAGGTCTTTTGAGTTATTTTCGTTAACAAAATACATGGTAAGACGCCTTTGCTGGGGGAACTAATGTCAAAATGTCGTACTTCAAATAGGAAAACTGAGAGACGATTGTTCGTCCTGTATCCACTTAAAGTAAGCATCGTCTACTGCGTGCATGTTTAGGAGGGACAACTGTAAACATATTACTACACGCAAATACCGTAAAAGCAGCACTTACACTTTATAACATGCTTTCCGAACATGATTTTTACGAAGTATTAGTAAATGATATTGTTCTCTACGTGTGTTACACCCATAGGAATAAATTGAACATGAATGAAATTTGATTGCGTTAATTCAATGACGATGCATCATAAGAATTTGAAGTGCATTAATTCGACATACATGTTTTGTAGTATGTAAGTATATATTGACAGATTAATGCTTTTCAATGATTAGAATGGTTTATCAGAAATCAGCCCCATCACGTGGGATATTTTTGTGTTTTACAATGATTATCGGGGAAATAACGTGAATATATATTTATTAACTTGACATTGAAACTAGTAGACAATTATCATAAGATATTAAGCATATATTTATAGCATCCTCTTGCTGCACAGCGTGTGTTGTTGTGGTTAATTTCAAACCCAGACAACTATTCGACAGTAACAGCAATGGAAGATTTTGAATAGTATACATGGCTGCTCGTGTAATTTAGGATAATCCCAACCCGAGCGTATGTTGTTTCGCGGATACAAGGTTTACCTATCTTACTCGAACGGCCATGGTAGATGATATCCTCCCCGCTCCGTTAAATACAATATAAATAAATCGTTTTTCCATTCACGTATTTACAAACCAGTATATTTTTTATTTACGCTCGTCGGTAAAGTAAGGATTTCGAACATTGCCACTTTTTTGGATATACTTACCTGGGGAAGGAGAAAAACGCATCTTCAGCCACGTGTTAAGGATAAATGCCCGGATGAAGGGACATACAGTCGAAACTCGTTGGCTCGATATCTCATGGCTCGATATCCTCGTTGGCTCGAACTAGATTAAAAGGACCGATTTTTTTTACTCTTTGTTCATATAAAATTTGATCGGATGGCTCGTTATTTTGAGGGTCGATATTTTTCCACGCTCGAAATCATTTTCCCGGTCCCAAGTAAGAATTTCACACTTTGTTTTGTTTGCTTGGGTCGATGTCATTTTCGTGGGTTCAGTTAAGAATCTCACATCTTAATTTGTTTGCTTGGCTTCATAACGCACAAGGCGCAAATCGATTAAAATTGCTTGACTGGTATTATAATTGTTATCAAATATTAATGGTTTAATAGTTTGAATAAACATGCCATCACTTCACGTTCAATTTGTTATCCATCTTTAAATTTCTATGGATTTTGATAAAGCTATGTTTGTGTTACCCACTGTTTAAAATTGCTTGTTTGTCGTTTTCGCATAAATGTATTTTTATAATAAAAAAAATCAAATGATATTTTCTAAGTATCGAAGAAGACATGTTACGATCTTTACGATGTGTAACTACATCCAATAAATACTTTTCTTTTCTCTCATGGAGATAGCGTAGCCAATAACAAACGATGTAAACACGACTTTTTGTAACGAATAAAAAAATAACATTATGTAAGCAATCCCGCTTGGCTCGATATTCTCGAGGCTCGAAGTATTTTGGCCGGTCCCTAGAAGTTCGAGCCATCGAGTTTCGATTGAACTTTGCATGTCGTGGTCACACATACGCCTCTAAAACGATGTATCTCTTTTGCTTCAGAAATATATTAAATGAATTTTTCGGTATAACTATTCTTTGTTGTTGTCTTTATGCTTTAATGTCTAGTACACGTGCTTTGAGTATACATATGTACCAATGCTTATTTATTACGCATTTGAAGAAAGAAACTATTTTATAGACATTTGAGTTTGATATAACATGGCATTATCCCTATCTATCAGGATTGTTTGATATATGTATGCGGTTGTGTTTGTATACTGTCTGGAGACCTTTTGTGCAATAAACTTTGAACTTGTTAACCATGCTTGTCATTCATCCAACTAGGTTTTTATATGGTTATATTTCGTCAATTTTGCATTAGATCGTTATGGGTAATATATATTCCAAAGTAATTAGCTTAAAAAGCAGCAAACAAAAATCCACTTATTTATCATAATGGGGGCTGAGGAAGCAGCCAACTATAATTGAATTTTCTAGCATGTCTTCACATGTCTTTTGTACACTTTACAACAAACGGAATTGTTTCCGGTTACTCCTCAGAATAATGGTTAAGGCAGATTGAATTTTAGTTGGTTCTAACCTAAGTCGAGTAAGGTCACAAGTTGTTTATCGCTCTTCATTATTTCTATTGTCTTATATGTCTTTGCTGAACAATCAATTTGCTCTAATTGTAAAGTTGTCTTTACAACCAAACGCTGTTCATACAATGTGTGTTTAACATTAAGCTATAAGTGTGTAATGGCATTTAAATAAAACACCCTTACCGACCATGGCTTAAGCTTCACATATGAATATATTTGCTTGTGTTATAAGTAAATACTCAGAAATACCATTTAATAATGAGGATTGTATTTTATTGTCCCCTTCTACTGTTTTTGTTCGGATATTTTCAGTTAGCCATTCCCATTGAAACAACGCTTGACGCGAATCGTGGACGCTGGTGCACTTTTTTAGAACTTGAATGTATGCAACAATTAATCAAAATCGCTATATGCCTCATCGACACACCAACCAAGACCGGCGAGGCTCCAGTGCATTAAAGTACCCTGTGTTCTAACGTTTATTCTCACAGACATTCTATAACAAACCGTTTTGTACAGTTTAGTGAATAAGGTTTTACCTGGTTTGAAAACATCTCTACAGAACAACTCTTCGCGCTGACATCGAATTGACCATTCCAATTCCATAATTTCATAATATTGTGTAATCTAACATTTCAATGATTACACGTGTATTATAATAATACAAATTGAATATTTTTTTATATCAGAAATGTATAAATCATTTTAAAATCATTCAATACAATGTTCTTAAGGAGCTTACGGGAGATGAGACCCGACATAAAGTGGTAATTGCCAATTCAGTATCTCTGTTGACAAACGGGTAGAAAATTCTGAAGTTTGCCTCAGCGAGTCAACCACGTTTGTAAGCTCCATTTAACAGCTAAGTTTGTGAATAGTCAGTGCTTAAGATTCAAATTTATGCTTTTGTCTGTTCTATATCGTCACAATATATACGTTTATATACAAATCACAACTGCGATTCAGACATTTTGGTTTACATGGTGCACTACGTTGAATAACGCGGCAATTCCTATTGCACTGTCTTTTTAATAAGCGAGCGTCCGGCAGCACTATTTTGTGTCCAAAAGGTTGAGATAATTAAACAAACTTCATGTGCTTTCCGAGCATAAATTTACCATGACGGTATCGCACCATATTACATGAAAAAAGAAAAATACTGTGTCCAAAGGAAAGGACTTGAAATTAGAATGGAACCTCGCGAAATATTCTAAACCGTTTAAACGATATATCCCAAAAACAAATGTATAAGGACAATATAAAGTTTGGTTGTTTTAGTTTATGAAAATTCAGTATTATAGTTCAAGAACAACGTAACGGAATTATGACGTCAGAAAGAGTCACGATTGTGATTAAAGAACAGTCATAGAATAAGAGTTAAGCAACCAGTGAATAAGTAAATGTCATGGCATCGAAGCCATTTGTGGGGCAATCAATTCTGCCGATAACTTCGCTTGCTTGGATTATACTTTGGAGTTTTTAATATAAAGCTATGTTTGAGCAAGTATATGCAACTCTAAAATGGTATGAGCGATTACTGACTTATGGCTAGTTTTTTTTTTACTGAAGCCGAGAAAATTATTCGCGAATTAACTGCCTTTCTTCAGGCAATCCTGCCACGAGGAAACTTACCCGTTAGCGAAATATTCGAGTGTAGAATATTTGGTCATTTTTACTAAAGAACACGATAATTATTCGATTGTTTTTTTGTATTGTTTAAATTATCCTTGAGATTAGCTGGATTATTATAACAATGTTAAACATTTATTACTTATAATGGTGGCCGAAACATTGATTCGCGTCACATTTAAAATGTTAAAGTTCTACGAAAATAAATTATAAATATAACTAGGCTTTATAATTTTTTTTGCTTTGTTCAGCTCAATAAATCCCGATTGTGTCCTCGACTTATCATTTTTCTTGCAGAAATGATGGCATATTCATTGTTCTAATAAAGGATGTTATCGGCTAATACGATATGCTAATACATCACGTAAAATGATCCGATGGAATAAAATCACTATCAGACAGAGCTTATGAAAAAAACATCAATTATGATACACGAACTTTTAGACAATATTTTGGTTAATACCCTGTTTATTTCGTAATCTGCAGTTGTCTGGCATTGTTTATAAGCTCAAAAGATATTGGTGCTATTTTTGCCGATGATATTGTTTGCAAATCTCGAAAAATTCTGATTTAAAGAAGTAAATATGCTATGATTAATCTGCATGTATGTAAATGTTCTCAAAACTTTCATATGCATGGTGTGCTCATAACAATAGTATTAGTATTAAATTATAATTTTAACTCAATTTAATGAAGAACTTGTTACTTTCTGTTTTGCGAAAGACATGTTTGGTCGAGGACACGCTGGGTATTTGTTATGCTAAACAAAGAATTTACTAAAAACTATGACACACACAGATCATGCTCTGTAAATTGTATTTACAATAACATTTAATTTAATGTAGTAATTTGAATTAATATAATACAACAAAACAAGTGATTTATAGTCTTATACGTGTTCAATTGTGTCCATATTTCTTCTGGCAAAATGCAAATAAAATAAAAACTGCACAGACAAACATTCAATGATAACGATGCAGAGCTAATTGTGGTATTGGTCAGTGAGAAAAAAACAGAGAATATATAAACATGCTATCATGATGAATTATTTTAAATAATTACATTTTATCACAAGCCACAATGTTGCATTTTATACATGGTGTCCTCATAACAATATTATTACTATTGGATTATAAAATGAACTTAAATGAAGAACTTGTTGTGTCCCGTAATCCAAACTGATCATAAATGACTCAAACATTTCTAAAGCAAAAATCGGCAGTTTCGTAAATATGTTTTGTCAGATTTTTACATTTGTTTGTACAAAAAATATATATTTCTTCCGAAGGAAGATGTGTCAAATTGGTATCACGGCGTCCTGTTGATGGATCACAACCGCATTGCTTTTCCAATTGTTTTGAGTTGATTTGCAGATCTCATCGTTTAACCACTCTGGGGAGAAAACTCGACATGCAGTCATCTAGTACATACGTTCCATTTACCTATTCTCTACAGATTTATTGAATGGGAAAATAAAATGAAATGGCTGTTAAGTAAACACTGAAAACCAATGAAAGTCTTATCAACAGATATTTTTCCCCATAGAGGTAATACAAATATCCTATTCCCGGAGATAAATACGTTACAGGGAGCAATCAAAGTAATAAGAGTACACAATGATGGTTCTAAGGAATACGAATGGGTCATCTAGCGGTAAATGGGGCATTTGCCTTTCTCAGTAGATAAGGGTTACTTTCCTCATAGCTCTGTTCAACTGTTCTTAAAACTACATGTATTAGAACTGCAGTACAAGTATAAATACAAAGTGAATATGATAGAGTCATGATGGTTACATGCAAATTGACTTCACCATTGTTTACTAATTTTAAGTTTGAATTTCGTCACATACTTCCTACGTTGTGATCGATGTTTGTGTTCTGTTGTGTTCCTTTGTGTTCGCGACTGCACTGTTCAGCAAAACAACTAAAAGCACATTTATTAGAAATAAACTTTGCATCACAAAGCAGCTACAAGAATAAAACATAGAATATATAGTTAAATGTCACAAATAGGTAATTAAAAACAGTTTGTCATAACAGAGTGTAGAGAAAAGCAAGTTCAAATTCATTCAAATAAAAGTATATACATGTATACTGTATAGTCAATGCAATAAAAATCCACGTAGCGCCTCATTCTCGCTATGAAAAATGTTTAGAGAAACCTGACGTCAAAGACGACGTCAAGATACTAAGATTGTTCCGACATAAATATGTTCACATTGAAGTTTCATAAGCCTTGAATTAGTCATACTAGAGTAATGGCCCAAAGAATTATCAAGTGATAACAACTTGACTGATTTTGTTAGTAATATGTCTGGTTATATGTTTTGTTTTAGTTACAATTTCATATTAAATGGACTACTGAATAATATCCATACATTTTGGTTAATATATACATACAAGAAACAAAGATTTGCTGCGAATAAAAAGTATACTTTTTCCGTTTTAGATTTAGTAAATATGAAAACAATATTCAAACTGTTCGTATAAAAATGTATCAGTTGTTTATTTCCACCATTGTTTTTTACCTTTCTGGAAATTTAACTATCCATTGGTGCGATCATGAGTGTATGCAAGTCGGTGATCTTGTTGACAGTTACAATTATGGCTGTTCTACAGATTCTTGGTAACTAAGAGTAGCATGGTATAGTGGAATATTTATTGGGCTTTGTTATAGGGATGCCATACTGAACGATTTGCATGTGATGCATTAGCAGGAATGTCTCTAGTTATACTGAAATGTGTTCAATATTTATGCAAAAACTACAGAAACAACCTCAGTAGCAAAAAGTTTAAACATAAACCCGCTTTAATGGCATTGGGTAAACGCTAAATACATAGAACATAAAAACAAAAAATCACAAACAAGAAACATGGAAGAACAGCACAAAGCTCCACAAACAGCACATTGCATACATAATATATATATAAAAACTAGGTATGTTTATCAAGGATTGTTAGGGACCGCCTTGGAATTGTCAGTAAAATGTACATTTACTGGGGGTTTAAACCAGTTCAAGACTTGGCCTCCTAAGAGTGTTTTGCGTAGGTAACCAGGACGGATCGCTGGTGTTGACCTTTCCGAGAATAAACTGACATCAACCTTCTTTATCATCTAGTGTATGTTAACGAAATATCTCGTCAACCAAAGGATGGCAGTAAGCACGGAACGAACAATCTCCAACGAATTTCCGTCCTGTCCTAGATCTTCCAACCTAGTAAACAGGGGAGAGCATGAACTGGGCTGTATTTCAATGCGAGTAGATAAGGTTTATCACGCAGAAGATCGGTCAGTAGCATCTTTACGTTTAGTTTTTAGAAATTTAATCTGTTGTTAAGAAACGTTCAATTCGTAATGTTCCAAACTAAAATTTACATCAGATGATGCATTTAATGGCACGTGTAAGTTATGAAATGAACAGAAAAATGTGTTTCAGCGCTTAATTGCGATATATTTCAACAAGTGAGCATCAAAGCTATACTTCACGAGTGGTGTAGCGACAAGGGAATTGTTTTTCTTACACCAAAACAATCGAATTTCCTCAATCTATCTCCATAAAAAGATGATAAAAATATGCTGAACATGGTAGTTACGTTTTGACAATGTTTTCCTTTCTCTAGCCGTGACTTAACATCTAGGCATATTCCAGTAGTTCTTTCTAATTCAGGAATAAAAGTTAGTTTAACATTTGTAACCCACAAAACCAGGGAAATTAATCCTTCAATCCGGATGGTTTATTATTCCACGGACACAAAACTCGCTTTACGTTTCCGGTTTAAGATTAAACAAGCCGTATCTGAGATAATCAAACAATGAATAACTATCATAGAAACATAACAATGTTTACACAGGTGTAGCGTAGGAAGGGATAAGATACATATTATCATGTTATAGATGGGATATATTGTAGAAGCAAGACTCTATGTCTCAAATAAAATACGCACTTATTCATAAAAATCTATGAAAGAAAAAAAAAAATTAAAATACGTCATACCATTATAAAACTAATGAAACGTCTGTGTGTACTTTAATGATGATATATTTAGTATACATATATTCGAAAGAAAGTATAAATTTTGACAGTACTGAAACAATTGCATTTGATTTGTGTAAACACTCTTTACTGTTATGTTTTAATGAATGTGGAACATTGATTATAAAACAAACACAATTGTTTTCTATTTTAATACATACCTGGAATAAATATAAAAGAATATTTGGGTTCTTTTACCAGAATCGCGTGCATGTAACACCATTTTGGATATTGTTCGATTTGGACGCAAGAACCGGCTGAAATGGAAAAACAGTGAACGATATTAAATTGATAACTTCATTCTTTAAAACATGAAAATAAGTGTTGTATTTTTTTCATAAAGTTAAATCCTTTCATCAACAGGAAATCATATCATAAACTGTAAGTGTTGCTTGTCGTCGCTCCTTACCAAGTACGCAATAGACAATACTTACTTTAAGTCAATATACTTAGGAGGAACAATACAACAATCTTCTCTCAGTTTTCATTATTGAAGTGACATGATTGTCATTAATTCTCCCAGCCATGGCTTCTTACCATGTCTATTGTTTACGAAAATAACTCAAGAGACCTTACGATGCTTCTTTTGGAACGAAAAAACAATTATTTATGTCATAAACATTCAAAATAGGGCTAATTACTATCATGACTGGCGTCGCTCCTTCACATTACAAAGCCTCTAGTCAATAATAATACAAACTAAAGATGCATCAGCACGTAATATTTCAACGGGAATTTAGCAATTAAGCAAAGATGTAAAACAATGGGTTTTTGTTTAGAACTTTGTTAACTTTCTCCACTCCTCTGGAGTTTTTTATGGATACACTTGGAATCTGTGTTATTTCTTATCAACTTTGAGACAGCGGTTTCATGTATATTGTTTTATTTAAATATAAGACCACATTATCAACCTCTTTACGTTTAAATGTTAACAACGTTTATCACGTTGTCAACTTTAACAACGTTCTGAACAGTCAGCCCAACCGTTCAATAAAGCCCATAGGAAAGTATTACTATGTTACGTGACCGCGGACAGATATACTCCGGGCTTCCCCATCGAAAAGAAAAACACATTTTATATGATCAAACGGTCTTGCAGAAAAGTGCTAATTTCCTTTTACTATCATTCAGACTTCAGAAGTGTAAATAAAATGCTTTATTCTTTGTATTAATATACTTTGCATTTGATATCAGAAAATGATGCATTCTGTGTGATTCCCATGATCAACACACTTAGATACAAGTTGTATTTGAACTCATTCTTACAATGGAGAATGGTCCAGGATGGACTAAGGAGGCAAACGTGTCTATATTCTACAAATGATCTTTTTCAGGGTGTTCGTTTTTTTCAGGATAGCTAGATAGTTTTTCGTACTTAGAGTTGACGCTTAAAATAAACACAATTTGGTATGGCCTTATAACGAGCTCATAGGAGCCTTGTCCAACTAGCGTAATGAAACTATTTGTTCTAGACTAAGTATTCTTGGCATTTGATATTAGAACATGCTGCATTCTGAGTGCTTCACATGATCAACATGCTTAAATACAAATTCTATTTTAACTCATTTTGCAGTGGAAATCTATCTAATAATTGAAAATGGTCCAGAATGGTCTGTGGGTGTTTTTGCATGATAGCTAGATAGGGGTTCGTACTAAGGGTTGACGCTAAACATTGAAACAATTTGGTTCGAGTCACTCAGATCAGCCTTGTCCATTAGCTCATTGAAACAGATTGAAATGTACCTGTTGATTGCTGTATTGTAACTGACTTGTTAGAGTGATGTTACCGCAATTGAACTATCGAATGACCTAGTTAAAATGTCGATCAATTTCTAGTTTTTATTAATTTGTTACCATCGTTTTTCCAGGCGTTTGACTTTTCACAAATAATGCCTGTGTGTAATGCCAGTTTTTACTAACCAATGCGAACTTTCAAATCTATATTAGCATAATAACTTTGAAAACATAACACTCGATTGTAACTTGTACTCTTTATGTAAAAACCGAGTCCAATTATTTTGTAATGCCAAATTATTGTAATCGATTCTATGATACCTAAAAAAAAAACGCATGATATAAAAGTGGGTTTTTATCTAAAACCCATAACATGGTTTAACATAATTCTGTACATGTTTTTCGGTTGTCTAAAGATTTATCGATGAATTTGTTTCATTTTTAGATGTTTGGTACTCAAGCATGACAAAAAAACAAAGAAAAGTTGTACAGCTGTATTTGTTTTATATTGAGATTGGTAATTTTATTTGAAAGCGAAATCAAATCATGCTTCCTTTGAGATAAATGAATTACTGGTGACAATGAAATTAGAGAGATGACTAAGGCGTTGATTGTGAGGCCAATGTCTAGGTATTGTCTACAAGGACACAAACGGACTTTGGTTTCGGTTGACTGTTTACCTTTTTAGGGCTTACTTGTATAATTGAAATGTAATGAGACTTTAGACTTAGACGGATATACATATATATATACGCATCTCTGCCAAGATGTCGTGGGATCGAACCCAACACGGCGAAAGTTATCTTGGCCTCTTAAGGTGAACATCATTGTTGGCTTCTACCCTGATATCGGACAATGGAGTGATTCACAATCGATTTTAATGTTTTATAGACTAATCCTTGTGAGCACAAAAGAGGTAAAACACATTATGCAAATATCTTTTTTAGAAATTGAATTTAAAAATATAATCAATTTCTCCATAAGTACAGGGTTTCTTCCGGACTTTGTTCTGGGTACCATACTGCTGTGCCTGTTTGGTTGTTAATTGTTTGCACAATGATGCATATATCCAATTCAAATAAACCAAATGATGAGTAACCAGTGTGATATTACCGCGTAATAAATTACGTCATAAATGCTACGTCTGAAGGCAACATTTTGCTTTAAATGATGACATAAAACAAATATATGTCGCTCAAAGATATTGTCTTCCGAAGTAGTTTTTATGACGTTTCCTATTACGTGGTATATACAAAGTGATTACGTCGCACGTAAGCTTCCGGACGATGCTAGGTCTGTATAATATCGTGGGATTAATGTCAGAACGTACCAAGCGACATTACAAAAAAGAGTTTTGATTCCTTCTGACACAAGTTCTACGAGCTGTGTAGATTTATTCTAGTTACATTTATGAAATCATCTCTTGGACAAACCTGAGGAATGAGTATAATAGTAATCATTGTTAGATCCAAGCCATTGCGTTTACATGGAAGACCTGAACATCGAAATTTGTTTTTGATATAAGAATGTTATTGGCGTTTCACATGAAGCTGTTGGGTAACATAATTCAGCACGTAATGGCAAAATAATCAAAGCGATATTTATTTCTGTGCAAGTATAATTGCATTTCCTGTTATTGACGCTTTGCATTTAGATAAAAATGGACATGGTGGTAGAACAGTCAAGGAGTGCAAGCAAAATTAAATTTTCTCTGAAATAAATCAATAACAGTGAAATATAAACGCAATAAAACGTGGAGGCGTAAATTGTGATGACAATTACTAGGGTGTTGTCTTCGAACAGGTCTCAGAGAGCTTAAAAGTACCTTGTGTCCCTAGACTAGTTCATGATGCTCGCGGCAGCCGTTTGAAGAACAATAACTGCTTGAACACATTGGTGAGTGTTTAAACTATCTGTTTAAACATGGACTGTTTCAACAAAGATCAGTGTCGATTTTAGTCGTAAAAGAAAGTATCAAAATTATGTTAGTTATTTGTTAACATTGAATTTTAAAAAAATAAACAATTTTAGGAAATACAACAAACAGAATAAGCTTCAGACATTTGTGACGTATTCACAGATTTAAGACCATTGAAGTTACGAATAAGATCCATAAATGGAACGGGACCCTGGCCCAAATATCACAAAAATACTAAAGTCATTTCTTAAAGTTTTAACTCATTTTTCCACATTAAAGTGTAAGGATTCAAACATACTAATGAGTGTTTAGGTTTAGGGTTAGGGATATTAGCACAAAATTGACCTGGTAAATTACTCAAAAATTTAATAAAATTGAACCCAGTACAGTTCCTGCCATATATTTGTCTTTAGAGTGTTGACATTTCATATCCACAAAATCTTTGAACGCGCTTTTGTTAAAGAAATTAAAATCCAACATTTTGAATCATACTAATATTTTATGAGGTAAATTGTGCCGAGATTGAGATATGAATGAATTTTTTTCGTGATATTTTGGCCAGGACGTTTATTTCAGAAATATGTTCAGTTTGAATGAGCATCTTTGTTAGACTCAACAGGAGCCAATATGAACGACGAATAAGCTAAGCAAACATTGGAAATCAGCGTCCTGTAGCAATATTATATTAAGACCTTTTTTATTTACTGTACATGGTAAATGTTCCACGGATGAATGACACATACAAATGAGTTCACTTTCATTAAGCAAGCAATTGTTGTCAGATATATTTGATGATTTGCGATGAATACTATACATACTGTGACAAGCTAACAAATGGAGATGTATTATGTCTTTACGGTCGTGGTGTTAGCTTGTGGTTTTGATTAATGTTTGCTATATATCAGATGTAAATCATTAGAAGAAGTCGTGCGAAAAAAGCATTGAACGTACAACATAACGTTTAATTTGCCGTTCTTTGTAGTCGTAAAGATCTTATATGCCTTCATAAAAGTGACAAACTGGGTCTCATGCTACACGGATCAGCAGCAAATTTGTTCTATGGTCCACGGATCAGTGACAATTTGGATGTAATAGTACACTGATCAGCAACAAATTGTGTCCCATGGTACACGGTTCAGCAACAAAGTTGGTCTACAGGTACACGGATCAGCAAATCACTAGGTAAATTGGTGCACGGATCAGCAACAAACTGCGTCTCATGGTACACGGATCAGCAACAAATTGGTTGTATTGGTACACGGACCAGCAACAAACTGGGTTTCAATGTATAAGGATCAGAAACATATTGGGTGTAATGGTATACTGATCAGCAACAAATAGTGTGTAATGGTACACAGATCAGCAACAAACTGGTTTCATGATACACGGATCAAAAGCAAACTGGGTCTAAAGGTACACGGATCGACAGCAAACTTTGTCTAATGTTTTTTCGGATCAGCAGTAAACCAGGTCTTATAGTAAATGGATCAGCAGCAAACTGAGTCTGATGGTACATGGCACATCAATAAACTGGGTAAAATTGGTACAAGGATAAGCAGCAATTATTCCTATAGAAACAGCTATAAGCTCTTTATATGCAAGTACTTTATTTCTTATATTTCTTTACCAGGTATTTGATTTGGAATAGACGGACAAATACTTTATGTACTTTATTATAGTTTTGAGTTATTTACCAAGTCAATCATACTAGAATACACAGCAAGTAACTTTAGATAAAGGGCTTTATTGTTTGGTTAATATATAACGCCCGGCAACAATATCACAAACATTTTTTAAGTAAACTTTCAATCTCAACCTATAAAACCTTATAGACAAGTAGTATGATACAAAATAAAAAAAAATGTAGTTTTTAACTATCTGTCAAAATATTTTCATAGAATGCGTTTATGCAACCTACGCAACGCCAATTATGGAGCTCCATAATTGCTTTAAAGCAATGAGTTGCAATTAATTACATTTTATGCTCTTTTTTTCTTCGAAATCTTAACCAACGCTTGTTATCAACATATGCAATAAGCAAATGCGCTTTTAAAATCAATAAAACAGCAGCTATGTTGACAAAGAAAAATATGTTGTATGGTAAAACAACTAAAGATGGAAACTGAGTTTTGACTTAAGTATTTCTGTGATATATTGTCATTGAGATGTATGACATTAATTCTTCAATCTCGTGACCATTTTCTAGCTTTATGCTTGAAGTCAAGCATTTCGTAATTTTCCCTTAATCATAATTGACCTTTACGCGAAAGAAATGCCATGACGAGCAGACAGACTGAGCGTTTACAAATGCCAATGAAATATTCATGTTTTGATTTGCATCGGATTTTATATGCAACAGAATATTGTCAGACAAATGATATTGACATTTTCTAACATTCAATACATCTACAATGTATCATGTATGATTCATTTGTCTTGTTTTCGAGGCAAATCGTTCTTACAAAAAAGACTGGTTAATGGTTAACTCGTATTTCATTTTAACAAACTTTGTAGTATAGCATGAACAAGGCTCAAAATACATAAGTCATCTCATGATGGTTTAACACCCCCAGGCACCATATAGACACAGGAATGGTAAAACTTCAAAATCTTCGTTTAAAGTGATAATTGTATTTAAAATCAGCATATAATATTGTTTAACAAACAACAATGTTTAGTGATAAAATGACTGTTGAGTCCTAAACTATTTACAGTACGAACTATCATCTCGTAAGGTAGAAATACCGTGTTTTTCTTCACATTTCGTTCAAATAAAAAACGCTATCCTTAAAAAAACATTGTTTTCGATATATATTCATTCTTTTTGATAAATTTCAACAATTGTATTTATTGTGTTACTGCTTATTTGGCATTAATAGTGCAACTTTAAATATTTATTTAATACATTTCAATCTCTCTATGTTGAACTTTGTTATCTTGGTGCTCTGCTTAATATGTCGATTTCTTTTGAATGTGTTGGGTAAAGTAAGACATGCAATCTTTCCGGTTATACCAAATTTATTTTTCTCCCACCTCAAATAAGAAGATAAAAAAATGGCAATGCCGGAAATCCTTATCTTGCCCACGGACAAAGATAAAACAAGTACCCGTATGGAACTCCTTTTTTATTGTCATCACACAAGTACCTTCCTTGCTGAATACCGTCGTCTGTAGCATTATGGAAACCTATTAAAAAAAGCAATATTAAAAATTCAAATTGATTATTTCTCGCTTCAAATGGCACCAAAAAAGGTTTAAATTTCACGCTGCATTCATGAAATCAAGCTGCACACTCATTTGAACTAATAAAAGAACGATTTGACTATTTACATAACCTGAATCACTGCACGCATATCCATGACAACCACGAATTATCAAATATCTATACGCATTTTTTCACTATGAATCAAAGAGTTCCAGCGAAAAAATACATTTCAACTTTATGTTGTTGAAAGAGGTGGGAGAAAGAGCATCTTCCATAGCCGCTTGTGTTAGATTCATCCCGAATATCGCATAGGGTGTTCTACGGAAACAACGGTGATCCTCTAGACAAAGCGAGTTTTGACTGGTTATCAGTTCCTTTTATTATTATTTATTATTTTTTGATATACGAACGGGCATTACTCCATTGTTTCATAAGTAGTGGGATAATATCAGCAACTATCTGTGTAACCCTTGAACCCAATCATATCTAATTTCATCAAGGGTCTTACCCAAGAAACATTATCAGCGCATTAAGAATTGCATAAGGCGTATGCAAAACGTGTTCGTTCGCATAACCTGACCTTACCCTTAATTGTTGCCAAAATATTGATTTATGTTCATTATTTCCTGAAATATGTGCATAATGAGTGAACATTAGTTAGAATTTGATCATTTTGTAATAACAATTTCCTACAAAACTGATATACCCTGATATAGATCGGTTAGGAACAGAATTCCGGTTTTCAAAAAAATAGAAAGAAAAGGAGTTATGCCTACCTTATATTATTGTTTTATAGATGATGGTAGAAACAAAAACAGATTGGCCTTACGACTGCAGCTAATGGGCCTTGGATCTTGTTAATTTCTTCAATTGTCGAGAAAAGTATCATTATTTGTAAGAATGGCAGTCTTAGTTTATTGCTCACAATTTCTTCGAAGTTGTAGTATATTTTATTATAACATTTCTTTGAGACAAAGCATAGAAACGTACTTAAAACAAGATCAATGGCTTCTCACCGAATAAGGTCTAAAATTGAGTTGAAGTCTTATACCCTTATTTTGAGCAAACAAGCACTTAATATCGAGTACCAAAAAGGCATGATTTAGCCACAGAAACGTTTTACAAATGCACTCACTGAATATATACATAAAGTGATATATTCGGTCCAAACTCATACTCTAGAGGCTCGGCATGCAGTGGTTTTGTTTGTGAATTCATATGTTTACAGCTGTGTATAGTGTTAGAAATGTGATTAGCTGGCAATTGACCTTACCACTGACGACTAACACAAGGGCGCCATGCAAGACGCTGTCGTAGTTAAGCCATATAAGCTACCAATCAAGCAACACTATTGTCTATAATATCGAAACAATATTTGCCCTGGATCCTAAGATAATCACATATTCTCAGCGATAAATGAATAACCCGGGAACAAACACATCCACCATCCCATCAAGACGTCGTTTGTCATCATGATTGCAATGCAATTTCGCCAGAAACGGGTCGTATAGGGGTCAACTGTTTGTAAAAATGTTTGTCGTAGGAAGTAGGAAAAGGACTGATGACAATGGCATATACTAGTGACGGCGTATTTTTCCGCTTCCCTGTTCTGCACATTGCTAATACCACCGCATAGTCCAATGGATATTAATCCCGCAAACATTTTTTCTGAAAGTATGATTTTTTTCTATCCACTGTAAGGTTTTGTTAAATTATGTGGGCCAAAGTAAAACGAAAAAAACATTTCACAAGCATTTTTTGCAAGTTGCCATAATTTTGCTGGTTTTGGGACGCTTTGACTAAGTCATTATTCTTCCGTTTTCGATGATATACACATATACAGCTTATGTCGATTATTAGACTTGGGGCCGTATTCATAAAGCATCTAAGAGACAATTTTCAACTGCAAAAATTCATTTTTTAAATCAATATAAAAAAAACTAACACTTAAGCCCTTATATTATTATAATTAGCATGAAAATGGTCAAAACAATATATGGCAAGGAAGAAATGTGATGAAAAGAAGAGGTTATTTTAAATAAATTCCGTCCAAAATTACAAAATATACTAAGTTAGAAACATTCACTGAGATGTGTATACGACCCTTGGTATAAGAATGATTTTGAATTATTCGCTTGTCGCTTTGGTTTTATTACAATGTGGCATTATAAAACATTATTAAAACATGCAACTTCCATGAAATAAGAAAAAACACTTAATATTCTAAGCACGCAAATTAATTGTTTATTTATAAGTTTGACTTTTTTGCAATGCAATGCAATATGTTATTAATCACAATTAAGATAATAATTAGTAATGAAACCAGCTTGTCGTTTTGATTTAAGTACGTTACCATGGGTTGTCTCAAAGAAATAAAAAAAAACATTCCCACTAACCTCTAGGAAATTGCAAGCAATAAGTTACCTTTGTAAGAATTTGAATGGCTTTTCCTAGAAATAATTGATACTTTTCTCGAAAATTGTAGTTATTAACAACTTCCAAAGCGCATTAGTTGCATTCGCAAGCATGCAACATTTTATAATGAGATATAATATGTACAAAAATTTTCTAAAATGTTCTGCTTTCGAATAAATCATGTTCATTTCATGCGAGTACGGTGAATAATGTCTTTTAATCGAAATTAAACGAACTGTGTAGGATGTTGTTTTATTATCATCGATATGCTATTAATCTTAATTAAAGTTTAACAATCAAATAATTTCATGCAATTCGTAACGACGTTATGAGCATATTACGAACACGTGTCGTCATATAATCGCGTGTAATGTAACTATTTAAGATACAGCTTTCTTGTTCAAGGTAAAGGGTTTTTGTTGAGACTCTTACTAAATATCATCTCAATATTCGACGATAAACTACTTACTTGTTGTTTTATAAGTGAGCAAGTAGAGATACAATCAGCAAAATGTCACTTTGACTTGTCAAGTCCAATAAGACTATACATGATCACATCGTCAGTACATACGATGTACTCTTCCATACTGCCTATCTAAACAGACACCCACACTTTTCCTAGCTATTTCTTGACTGCCAAGGCCTTTGGGAAAACTTATTCATTGCAATGTCTCTCTTTCATGACAATTCCTTGGAAGATCGTTTTCAAGTTATAATTCCCTGCCCCCATAAAACGTAAATATGTTATGTTATCACGTTCTACAAAATAACAAACACTATTGTTAAAGCTGCGACAGGTCAAAGTAACGTAAGCCGCTGTCATGCGATGTCAATGCAACACCTAAGGACGTTAGGAAATAATGGACCCTGTTACCGGCTATACATTGGAAGATTTAATTGTCTTGAAGTCGACCTAAGCCATCCCGTGTATTTTCTCTGACTACAGTTTCCATTTTTGCTTGTTTAAACCTAGACAAAGGACGTAATCAAATAATGGAACCTGTATCCGGACTTTAGTCTAGAAGTCGACTAACTCCAATCCATGTTTTGTCTCTGACAACGAGTAGTTTCCATTTTTGCTTGTTTAAAAATGTATCACCTTGACTAAGGACGTAAGCAAAAAATGGAACCTGTATCAGGACTTTATAATCTAGAAGTCAACTAACTCCAATCCATGTATTGTCTCTGACTGCGAGTAGTTTCCATTATTGATTGTTTAAAAATGTATCCCCTTGACTAAGGGCGTAAGCAAATAATGGAACCTGTATCCGGACTTTATTATCTAGAAGTCAACTAACTCCAATCCAGGTATTGTCTCTGACTGCGAGTAGTTTCATTTTTGCTTGTTTAAAAATGACTAAGGGCGTAAGCAAATAATGGAACCTGTATCCGGACTTAATTATCTAGAAGTCGACTAACTCCAATCCGTGTATTGTCTCTGACTGCGAGTAGTTTCCATATGTCATTGTTTAATTGCCATTAGTGGTTATCAGGTTAGTGATCATTCAATTTATTTAGCTTTGTTGGTAACTTTCAAATAGTTACTGCTCAGGAAGTTTAACGGATACAAATTATATCTGCTGTATTTTCAAATAATCGAAATACCTAAATGTTGCCGTCTTCTTCCTACTCAATTTGTTAATTTGTGCTGTCGTAAATTGAAGAAAATAGGGTAAACATATTATATGAACACAAATGTGTTAAGCCACAGCTGAATATATATGAATAGGAAGCTACATCCCTTATAAAATTATTTATTTCTTAAATTCCAGACACTGTTATACCACTAACTCAACTTCTTAACCTCGTAAAATGGCCATGCATCATCATTATATTATGTATGCCGTGTTGATTGATTTTGTTGTCCTTCAGAAACACACCCTTGATAGTTTAACATTTAAACTTTGCAACTTTTGTTTCAGTGCATATGCTAGTATCGCTTACAGGATAATGATTAAGCTCGTTGCCTTGACAGATGGACAATATCAATATTATTTCGATTTTTCTTTGGATATGTTGACGAAGATATGACCGTCCCCAGAGTTAGTGTTTTGGCGTAAAGTGTTGCGTATAGTATAGGCCACAGCAAGCTAATTCTTTGTTTAGCATAAGATTGTATTTCATCGCCAACCTTACCGGCATAAAGTTGAAACAGAGTAAAATCGAAAACAAACAACAATTCTTATTTGTTTACCGCTAATTCCCTAAGAAACGGATTTTACCATTATCTATCATATAGAAATATATGTGTAGGTAAACACATCTAGAAAACTGACTGTCTCGCTGTATACAATATATATTTGCCACAACCTTTTATATTCTTAGTTCTAGATCTACATGTTGGTAAATGTATTATTTTGTCCAATTATGATGGCTTAAAACCCGGTCCGCTCGATTACACTAAACATGGAATCAAATTGGCACAGTCTAATCACAAACTCTCCGCCTTGACCTCGGATGACGTCATGTACCATAGCTGTCTTCTGTTTGGCGCGTGGATAGACATATCTATTCGTTTAATGCAATCATATTGGAGTAATTTGATTAATTGCCAGCCTGGCAAAACGAGAAAAAAAAACGAAATATTGTTGTTCTGGTCAAATGTCAGCTATCACGTTCCAATATTGTATTGATGTTATTGTTTATGCCGGCGTTCATTTGTCATCTGCTTAACAGCGCGCCTTAAACAATAAGAATGCATGGGAAATAACCATAAATATCCTGCACTTTACTTTAGTTTAACTTTCATACGTATATATGTGTGTGCTTGATAATGTAATCGCTGCTTCACTACGACATTTAAGAAAAGGTAATTAACTTTGCGTATTTTTAAGAAGTATTCATAATTTTCAATTTGATTTGATGCCTTCATTGTTGTCTAGTTGACATTTTTGTTTCCGGACCATTTGTTTTCCAAAGAAAATGAATATGCATTGCCTTGCTTTCGTCGTTGATCTTGAAGTGAACGAACTTTTACCTTTTTGTCATAATCAAATAAAACACTAAGACTATGTCAAATCAAATCAAACCGAAATTTTTATTTCCTCCTAAAAGGAGATATGCATACATATGTACAAATATATTCATATCTAATTCCTAAAGCATTTCTTGTCATGCAATGTGTAATTTTTAAAAATATTTTTAAATAATTATTAAAAAATAACGTGTGACCATACAAAATCCCAATTAGTGAACATCGTCATCATACAGCAGTACAATTTGTTCGTAACAATTTATACACATGACGGACAGTCACTTTTAAATTGGAACGATATCAGAAAAAAATCCTTATTGTCATTATTGTCAAGCAGTGGCGCTAAACGTGCACCCATCAGTTTCATAGTAAACATGGATTCGTCCAATTAAAGTACTTCTCATACAATGCCGAAACATGAAATAGCGCCAATCCGTGTATTTTCTCGTACTCTAGTTTTCATTTTTCCTTTTTTTTTTAAATGTATCACCTAGGCTAAGGGCGTTAGAAAATAATTGAACCTGTAACCGAACTTTATTGTCTAAAAGTCGATTAAGGCAAATCCGTGTATTTTCTCTGACATCGTGCAGATATATTTCATTGTTTCATTGCTTTAGGGTCAGTGATTATATTAAATTAGGCCAATTGTTTTCTTTTTTAAGTTAACAACGTGATTAATGACATAGTTATTCACTTTCAAATTGTTACTGCTCAGGAAGTTAAACGGGTCACGTGTGATCTGCTGTTTTTCTAACGATGCTTGAGACAACAAATGTAAGTGTTATTATTTGTATATGTGAGCACATTATCAAATATTTCCCGTTTAAAGGTTATGAACGACCTCGTTAATCATGTTGTTAATTTTAACAGTTTTAAACAATCGACACACTGTATGGCAATAAAAGGACTTCCTATTCAGTGTGGTAGTTTATGTTGTCATATATCGCAAGAAAATGAGTAAATTAAATATTGCTTTAACATATATGATAAAGTCTTCCTTTTCCAAGATAATTAAACATAAATGCAAAGTGTCCTCAGAGTTCCTGATTTTTTTAAAGTATATAAAAGTCTACCTTTGACGAATATTTTGTTCCAACATGTGACCCCAAATTCATTCGTTTGCAACTATCTAACGTTATAATTTATATTAATTATATCACAGGGTTTACAGTGTTCATGTTAAGCGAAAGATAAATACTTTTGTTTAAGAAGCTTCGCCTCTTATAAAACACAACACTTTTTAAATGCCAGACACTGTATGAAACACCACTAACTAATCGTCTTGACCTCTGATAATGGCAATGCATCATCGTTATATTCTGTATGCCACGTTGCTTGATTTTGTTGGCCTTAAGAACAGGTTGTCTGACATATTCGTTATTCAAAATATAGAATAAAAATGGAAAATATTTCATAGACTTCCCTAAACTCGTTGTAAGAGTTAAAGAGAATAACTTCAGTAAAACGACAAACTCAGCGCCTTGACCTCGAAGAACGGTCATGCATCATCGTTAGTTTCTGCCTGCCACGTTGTTTGACATATCTTTTTGGTCAATGCAATCATATTGAGATTATTTGATTTATTACAATCCCGAAGAAACGAGTGAACGAAGGAGATAGTGTTGTTTTGATCAAAAATTGGATTCTATCGTCCTTTCTAACATTTGATGTTGTCGTATTTCAGGCTTTCGACGTTTGCAGTTTATTTTCAATGTGATGTTATATGTATCTTGCATCTATTAAATTTCAAATCAGAATTACACCCTTGATAGTTTAACATTTATACTTTGCAACTTCTGTTACAATGCGAATGCTAGTACCGCTTACATGATAATAAATGAGCTCGACAGATGGACAATTTCAAAATAATTTCGATTTTTCTTTGGATATATTGACAAAGATATGACCGTCGCCACAGCTCAAATTAGTGTTTTGCGTATAATTTTGCGTATAGTATAGGCAATAACGAACTGAGTCTTTGTTAAAAATCAGGTTGTATTTCATAACCAACCTTACTGGCATAAAATTGAAATAGAGTTAAATCAAAGAAAACAACAATTCGCATTTGTTTACCGCTTATTCCCTATGAAGCGGATTTTACCATTACCTTTCATACAGAAATATAAAAACATATATGTGTAGGTAGATACATCTTGAAAACTGACCGTTACACTGTATATGATATATGTTTGACACAAATCATTTATATTCTTAGTTCTAGATCTACATGTTGGTAAATGTATTATTTTGACCAATTATGATGGCTGAAACCCCCGCCCGCTTGTTGACACTTAACATAGAATCAATCTGGCACGGTCTAATCATAAACTCACCGCTTTGACCTTGGATGACGTCATGTATCATCGCTGTCTTCTGTTTGCCGCGTTGATAGACAAATCTATTCGTTTAATGCAAACACATTGAAGTAATTTGATTTATTGCTATCCTGGCAGAAAGCGAAAAGAAGGGAAATCGTGTTGTTCTGGTCAATTGTCAGATATCACGTTCCAATATGGCATGGATTTTATTGTTTATGCCGGCGTTCTTTTGCCATCTGTTTAAATAAGAGATTACTTTGCGCGCCTAAACAAATAAAAATGAAAGGGGAATAACCATTGATATCCTGAACTTTACTTTAGTTTAACGTTTATACTCATATAATTGCTTGCTTGATAATGTGATCGCTGCTTCACTACGACATATAAGAGAAGGAAATTAACTTTGCGTATATTTAAGAAGTATTCATATTTTTGGTCAATATTCCTATAAGTGATGTCGGCATTTGTCAATTTGATTTGACAACTAATTTCATAGATGAACCAGCTTTCTTGTCTTTATTGTTGTGGGATTAACGATTTTGTGTCCAGACATTTTTTAGCTCGACTGTTTTCCAAAGAAAAAGAATATCCATTGTAAAGCCTTGCTTTCGTCGTTGATCTTGAAGTGAACGAATATTTACCTTCTCAATCTTAGTCATAATCAAATAAAACACTCACGCTATGTAGATGGAACTTGGTATATTTGTTCCTAGAGATACTACACAAATGTGTAGCAAAACATATAACTCTGTTTTAAATCACTGAGGAGTCACGCACCCTTTCGGCTGAAAACTAAGTAGATGTATGACGGTATGAAGACCTCTGTATCCGGTCGTTAGTGAATTAAAATTAGTTCTTAAATTATCAGCTCATATATCAGTTGTACTTAATATTTAGTTCTTTTAAAGTTGATGCTGTCCCCAATCAAGTTTATAGTTTTGATTTTGAAACAATTGATAATGTTGGGACAAGTGTGGGGTTATGGGCAATTTAGTTCACCCCCCCCCCCGGTAAACTCGCGTTCCAGTAAACTCGTGTTTCTCTCAACACTCCAAGGTAGATATAATGTCACTTATTAGTAAAGCTGTTTTGATGCATGTGTTGTCTGTCTGTGGTATGTCTACAGTATCTCACATTAAGTGTTGTTTTCCCTTCAATATCCACTGGTCTTACGTAATGTAAAACTTCCTCTGTCGACAGGCATATAACTAAATAACTGAAACGTTTTCCAAGACGCCTGTTGTCTTAAACATAAAAAGGAAAAATAATTGTATGAAGTCTTATGTCAGATTACACCGTCTGGCCTTAAATGACTTCATTCAAGGCTCTTTATTTATTTACATCCTTTGTTGTGTGCGTCAAACGAATCGCTCTTCCGGAAGTTATTATCTTGTATGTCTTAATAAATATGTTTGTCAACGGAAATACAGAAATCTGCCGTCTTTAATATCATTAATGAAATCTCTTATTCCAAGTATGTCCAAAGCCAAACAAATATTCACTTTTGGATCACGCACTGGACAAATATTACACACCAGATTAAGACTTGACTGCAGCTCACTTAACTATGACCTCCATCGAAGATCAATAGTCGATTCCCCTTTGTGTCGTTGCGGATCCGTCAAAACTGCCGAACACTTCTTACTTTATTGTCCACTGCTTGTAGACATTCGACGCCGCTTCTTGAGCACTATGCCATGTGCACCTATTTATCAAAATCTCCTCTATGGAAACGAAACTCTTTCATTTGAACAAAACAAAGTAATATTTTCACTTGTGCAATCGTACATAACTGCCTCTAGGCGGTTAGGTTAGCAATGAGCAGCAACAAACAATACACGAAGACCAAACATCCCTGGCGTATCGGGCTGATTACGCCTGCCCCATAATCGGTGTGCGACCAACAATTTTCATTTTTTATCATTTTTAGATAATATTAAAAAGACAAAATTTATCAATTATAATCATTTTCAACGTAGCATATGCCATGTCCCATCTGTTTCTTATGCACTTTATCTAAGTAGATGAGCAGAATTAATATAAGTTATTTCTTGTTTTCTAATCTTCGAACATATTGTGATGTATTTCATTTCTATACATATAACGTATGTATGTTTGTATGCTATTTGTCAAATAAATAAAGTTTAAACTAACAAAATACACAGACTGATACTTAAGAATGACAACTGTTGAATAATACAACAATCCCTCCTGTCTAACTAAGAATAAGTATGATTCACGTTCATTACTGATGTCGTGCGATCTTGCAACAAGACATGGCAAATACAAGACTCAACTTAGCTAATACAGTTTAAAGACTGTGCAGCTAATACGGTCTTGATAAGATAGAAGAAAAACATGACTGATATCATACATACACAGGGGCTTGGCAATGATTTACCGTGGGAAAGGTGCACAGTGCGGGAAGGGGGTGACACATATGACCATTTACCCATAACCGAAACATTTAAGGTAGTATTGAGGGTCGGGAGATTTAAGGTTCCTCCCCATGGAACATATTGACTACTTTTAGTCTGAAATGGGTCTTAAATGCTTTGTATATATTCTTTCTCAGGTGTTGATTTAAAACGATTAAGACAATTAAAGAGCGTGTGATTGGGTAGGGTGGGTCGGGGCTGGGGTGTAGGTCCATTATGTTGTACGCCTGTCTACAGGTATGACTTTATGCTTGACTCATGAAATATAGAAAGAAAATATGGAATGAACCAAATAAATGTTTGTTTAAAGCGGCATTGTGTTGACTCATGACCTTGGGTACAGACTTGCTTAAGCTGAGATAATATTAAAATATGCATAGCTGTACATAGACTGCTGGGGTCGAAAATCCACGATGGTGACACTCTCTGCCTGAGCATGCTTAGCGGCAAGGTGTATTGACTTTATCAAAGTAAAGTAAAATATATAATAGGATTTTTTTAAGAAATGATTTAGGTCTAAATAAACTGCTGAATTAAGATAAAGTAGCGTTCCAAAACAATTCGAATAATGAGTTTTTTCTTTCTCCAGAAATAGACTAAACTTAATGATGTTCACATAATGAATGTAAATAGCAATGATGTCTATACAATAACTTTATTCATGATTCATGATATATAAAAAATAAATAAATGGACTTCGAATACGGCGGTGCGTCAGAAACCAAAAACTATTTCTATATCGCATTAATTATCCTCGTTCATTTTGTTAAAATCATCGTTGTGTTGATTCATGGCCTTAGGCACCGACATGCTTAAGCCGGTAACCGAAAATAACTGAGGTGATTTTAAAATATGCATAGCTGTAGATGGACTAAATTCTACGGAATTACTTAGCGGTTTATCGCGACTTTGAGTCTTGGAACAAAATATCTCTTGACTTCACAATGCGACTTTTTAGCACTGGAAGCTGATGGATATTCGAGGATGTAGCTGAGATTTGCATACATAATCCTTTCCTTTGGAGAAACGTTAACAACCAATTTATCAAGATCAGACGTTTCGGTGGTTACGGGACCTTAATTTACAAATTTAGATAAAATAGCTCATTAGGACCACCTCAGCCATTTTCCATCGAAACGCCGGATATCTGTAAAAGTAGTTTGTAAAATTTTAAACCAAAGTGTTAATTAATTGTAAGGTTTTATATGTATTGTGAATACCTACGTTTAACTCTATTGCCTTAGAAGTGTATTATTGCATGAATAAGATTCCCAAGAGTATAGTCATTGAGTTTAAAGGGGTTGTACTCCGTATGAAGAAATAGCGAAAAAAATGAAAATTGTCGAAAACTGACATAAACTCGGTATCGATGTGTACAATGCATTGGAACTTACTAACTGAAGTACCACATAGTTTACAATTAAATACCTTTTCGCACTTTTTTCGTATTTTTCCATTACTAAAGATTACTAGGTAGGTCTACGTTGTAGAATTAATTCCTTATGCGTAATTTGCTAGTCGATGTTATCACTTGATATTACCAAGTTAGGTATATGGCTTAAATATTCCAACTGTTTAGGTCAAGCCTTCGTAGCACAGTGAATACAACACTGGACTGCAGTTTTGGCGAGTTCGGTTCGAACCCGGTCTCCGACTGGATTTCTTTTTTTACATTTTGGTATTTTTTTACAATTACGATATCAAAGTGTTAAACTTTTTATTAAATAATTGTCCTGAGATTAGTTACAGAAAAAAACGTTTTGGTGCCAATCTGTTGTACAGTCCCTTTAACTGCTAAAATGAAATTACTACTCGATCTATTTGCAGCGTAGTTGAATGTAAAGATTTCCGAAAATGCGAATCGCCCATATACATCCAAGGTTGTTTCTGATGGGAAACTGACGAGGAGTTCCGAATGGAAATAGCAATGGTTTATGTTTTAGCTGCGATGGCAATGCGATCGTGGTGCAATTGTTCCGTCCCTACAGACTCTTCTATTTAACAGAAAGATCTAAAGAAAATCAGATAGATGTAACAAATATTAAAATATAAAGCTCAAAGTGTGGATAATATACATATGCAATTATCCAATTTATATCGTGAATGCATGTTAAAGTATTAAATATATATTGAAGACAAAGATATTTTTCGCATATGCAAGGTTATATGTAACAATGAAAAGGAGTTAAAGTGGCACTCGTATTTTTAAATGAAATGAACCTAGTTTTATATCAAGGGAAGTCGAGAACCTAATTCAAGGACTTTCACTTTAGTAAATGATCTCAAAAAAACAGAAATGGAACTAATGACCAATATTAACATAAATAAAAATATTATCAATTACACAATGTTGGCAATGTTTTTACTGCGATATTCAGAAGAATCTCCCATAGTTTGCATATCATCATACTAGTAAGTCGATCTGGCATTCTCGGTCGACATCCTGCCCAAACATCGTAAACTGGCCAAGGTAACACACATAATTTCGATCGGATTCAAATCTTGGAATTGAACCCCGTCATTTTTAAGGATGTAGATTGGCACTTTAAATGGAACCCAAGACATTGTCATTCTGTTTATTTTAAACCTCTCGGGTCAGGCTGAGCTCAATTTCGAGTACCATTTCGGAACATTCATAGCCCAAACCACTCATCATGTCTATTACCTATGGGCATTTTGACTCTTAAAGTCAAATTGTTTGTATGTTTATAAATATAAGGTCTAATATTTGTTTTTATTTATTATATATTTGTAACAGGCTCTTTATACCAGTTCTCACAAACCTTCAAGTTCAAAGAAACAATAACGCGAAACAATACAGCGGCAAGCCAAAATTCAGAAACACTGGGTATATCAGTACACGGACCAGCAGCAAACTTGATCTAATGAAACGCGGATCAGCAGCAAATTGGGTCTTATGGTAAACGGATCAGCAACAAACACAAATTGGGTCTAATGGTAAACGGATCAGCAACAAACACAAATTGGGTCTAATGGTAAACGGATCAATAACAAACACAAACTGGGTCTAATGGTACACGGATCAATAATAAACACAAACTGGGTCTAATGGTACATGGATCAATAACAAACACAAACTGGGTCTAATGGTACACGGATCAATAATAAACACAAACTGGGTCTAATGGTACATGGATCGATAACAAACACAAACTGGGTCTACTGGTACATGGATCAATAACAAACACAAACTGGGTCTAATGGTACACGGATCAATAACAAACACAAACTGGGTTTAATGGTACATGGATCAATAACAAACACAAACTGGGTCTAATGGTACATGGATCAATAACATACACAAACTGGGTCTAATGGTACACGGATCAATAACAAACACAAACTGGGTCTAATGGTACATGGATCAATAACAAACACAAACTGGGTCTAATGGTACATGGATCTATAACAAACACAAACTGGGTCTAATGGTAAACGGATCAATAACAAACACAAACTGGGTCTAATGGTACACGGATCAATAATAAACACAAACTGGGTCCAATGGTACATGGATCAATAACAAACACAAACTGGGTCTAATGGTACACGGATCAATTATAAACACAAACTGGGTCTAATAGTACACGGATCAATAACAAACACAAACTGGGTCAAATGGTAAACGGATCAATAACAAACACAAACTGGGTCTAATGGTACACTGATCAATAATAAACACAAACTGGGTCTAATGGTACACGGTTTAATAACAAACACAAACTGGGTCTAATGGTACACGAATCAGTAATTTAACATTTCTAAATTAAATGATTTAACACTTTAAATGCATGTTCAGTACGTATACATATCATACCCAGGTATATAATTTGAAATAGATGGACGTTTCCTTCATCACACTTACGTACACTTTCCAATACAATCCTTACTAAAAACACTTCAAGCTGCTGCTTTTTGACATATTCGTAATTCAAAACATTAAAAAACACGAAATAGATAACATAGAATTTTGAAAAGTCCTTGTAAGAGTTGATGCTTATTTCTTAATCAATGCGACAAACTTACTGCCTTGACCTCGAGGAACGCCCATGCACCATCGTTTGTTTCTGTCTGCCATGTTGATTGACATAACTTTTCGTTTAATGCAATAATATTCAGATGATTTGATTTAATGCCATCCTGCAGAAACGAGTGAACAAAGGAGGTTGTTTTGATCAAAACTTGTTATATGTATCCTGCATCTACACAATGAGCAATTTTAAATAATAAAAAAAAACTGCTATCCCGAAATATGACCCTTGATAGTTTAACATTTATACTTTGCAACTATGTTACATTGTGAATGTGAGCGTCGTTTACTTGATAACATGCTCGCTGCCTTGACAAAAGGACAATTCAATATGCTTACCGAAAAAAATGAACATTAATTCGATCTTTCTTTGTATATATTGACGACATAAAACCGGCATAAAATTTAAACAGGATGGATAAGAAAAAAACAATTTTTATCTTTCAGAAATTCATTCAGAAGCAGATTTCAAATGTTCTCTCATTCGGAAATATGCACACATATACACATATACATGAAGTTAAAAAATAAAGGATATTGAACATCTCACTGATATATGCTTGACATTTATCATTTGTATTCTTACTGCTAGACTTTCATATTTGTAAATGTATTATTGTGTAAATTTATGTTGGCTAAAATCACATCCGCTCGATAGCGCTAAACATAGAATAAATTGTGCACGGTCTAATCACAAACTAACTGCCTTGACCTCGGATAACGTCATGTATCATTGCTGTCTTCTGCTTGCCAGGTTGATCTATTCGTTTAACGCATTCATATTGAAGTAATTTATTGCCAGTCCGACAAAACGGGAAAAGAAAGGAAATCGTGTTGGTCTTGTCGAATGTCAGATATCACATTCAAATATGGCATGAATGTTTTTGTTTATGCCGGCTTGAGTGCTATTCTTCCTTTGATATCCGCGTGCACTGGTCATACGTCATGTAAAACTTGCTCTGCCGAAAGGCACGTTTTCTTATAACTGAAATGTTTCCAGAGACGCCGGTTGTATAAAACATAAGAGTGTTTTAATGTATTTATTTGTCTACAGGAATACACCGACTGATACGTAAGGATGACAATTACTCAAGAATACAACTATCTCTCCCGTCTAACGAAGAATAGGTGCGAACATTATGATTCACGTTCATTACTAATGTCGTGCGACCTTGCAACAAAGCCATGATAATCACAAACTTCCACGTAGCTCATTGCAGTTTATAGACTTTGTAGCTAAAACGGTCTTAATGGGATAAAAGCAGTACATGACTGATATCAATCTTACACATATTCGGGGCGAGGATATGTCGTCAAAGGGATGAAGATTAGTGTGCGGTGGCAAATATCTTTAATGGTTTTAATTAAGGTCGGGAGGTTTTTGGGTCCTCTCCTAGAAATATTTTGGTAATTATAAGTCTTAAATGCTTCTTTGAGGTATTGTTTTTATTCTTTTGAATAATTCAGAAAAACAAGCAATTCCAAAACAATTTGAATTATGAGTTGTTTTTTCTCCCAAGAAATAAGCAAAATCAATAATGTTTACATAATGGTCAATTCTTACAGAAATTAAGTTTACGCCTGCCTATAAAATAACATGATAAATAAAATATCAAATGTTATATATAATCGTTACCAATGTGGATTTTCAAATTCGACTTTTGAGCACTAGGTGCTGGTGGATGTAGTTTAGATTTGCATATTTAATACTTTCCTTTGGAGAAAGGTTAACAGCCAATTTATCAAGATCAGACGTTTAATAGGCACATTGAATAAACGAATCTGGATGAAGAATGTATGCTTTTTTATTATATTTGCAACGGCAATGCGTCTTTATTGACTCTCTTCTATTAAACAAAAAGTTCTAAAATCAGTTTCGGACAAATATTACATATATGTATATAGAATATATACATATGCAATTATCAAATTCATACCTTGAATGTATGCTAAAGCAATTAAAATTTATTAATGAAAACGATGCGTTTTTGAATATGTTAGGATATATTTACAAATGAGAATGGGTTAAACATAACAACATGAATGCTCCAAAAATACACATATTTCGTAATTTAATGTATAATGACCGGACTCCATGTGTTTTTTCTATAATTATGCATGTATGTTGAAGATACGCGCTATCGAAACACAGATGATGCTATATTATATTATCAGAAAGCCATTAATCATGGAAATATTATTTGATTGTTCTATGTCCACTGCTCAGAAATAAGACTCCTTGTTTCATAGAAATCAAATTAGCAAGATCAAGTGTATCACCATGGTGTGTAGTAGACAAAAATTACTTTTTTGGGGAATATAATGTAGATTCTTATAGAAATTAGGCCAGACGGTGTATTGCATTTGCAGTTGAGATGGTATTATCTTATCTTTTGGGGAAATATTTAAACACAATTCTAAATCAATTGAGTATGCGAGCTCAATGAAAAGTACTTTTGATATGATTAATGGGCATGTCGTCCAGTCAACCCGCCGACATGATACAGACTAGTATATATGATTAGAATACAAGCTACATTTTCAGAAAAACAAAATAAATTGCAGATAAGCATTCATTAAGAAATCGAGCGACCACAATTTGAAACATTTCAAAACACATTGACTCTGTCAGAATTTACGTTGACAATAATGTGTCAGCTGATGTGCCTATATTCTTAGTCAGTTAGATGACCTGAACAATGGGCGGATGATCGTAGCGAACGCACCTTTCTTAATCATAAGGTATAAGTTCACCTGACTGACTAAGAATACAACCTCATAAGCTGACGAATTGTTAATGCAAAATTTGACACAGGCACTATTGGTTGGCAGTAGGCGGACAGTGAAACACCCGCAAAAGTTGAAAATCTTAATGATTAAGCCTAATACATTTTGGTTGCCTTTCTGCAGATTTTCATTGACTGAAAATGTAGGTTGTATTTTAAGTAAGGTTAATGCTTTGAATGTACTTTTGTACAATAACCTCAACCTAAAATAGATTCTTTTCGAGTGTTGTTTTAAAAATGATTTATTGCATACTAATGGCACATTAATTACACACAGACAAGTTGGGGGATATAATCATTATCCTTGCATGGCTTTCACCAATGATTCATGCACCAGCGATATCTTGTTAAATCTAGGTTACCTTCCACTAAAACAGACAACCCTGAAGTCATACTATTTATGATATTTCAATGTCGTTTTAAGTTTTATAATCCAGATGGGATGTTTTTTTGTCATTTTGTCTGTGATTCTGTAAATGTAAGTGCTAAACGAGGTTACAGTTGAGTTTTATTCCTAAGGAAACAGTTCTCAGGCCTTACCACAACCTGTGTTGTCTCCCCTACCTTGCAAAGACCCTCGTTCTAAGAGTTGTTTCGACCCTTGATAAAAAGTAAGATTTTCAATTTCTGTTTTGTTGATTGTAATGTCCATTTGCGTTGATAACATTTAAAAACATTAAGTATTTTTTTATGTCATACCAAGTATAGAAACATGACATGATTTGAATTCGCGGCCTTGTTTGCTGTTTTGATTGAACCTGGAAAAAAAACTTGAGACCGTTGCCCTTTACTCAGATAATTTGTTTGGGCCTCAATCTGCACTGCACAATTACTACGCCGTGCGTCCATTGTATATAAAACAAATACAATTCATGAATTCCAAAACTGTCAGATTTTCATTTAATTATGTTTGTTGAAAATTACTGTTAGGAGAAATGTTTTGCGCGTTTAACGTACTGCAAGTGACAAGTGTGAGGATATGACATAGTTATACGAGTTTGTTCAGTGTTATTATTTTAAGAGCTATAAATACTTGTTCATAGATATTTCCTTAGACTGTTACGATGTTGTTTTGAGTTTAAAGATATGAAAGTATATCAGTTAAAGAGTTTTTAAGTTAATTAAGAAGGCCGTTTAGAATTTTACTCGGTGCCGTGAACCGATTTTGGAGAGCCATGTGACTAAAGTCTATTTTTACATCAGATGGAAAGTCGATAATTCCTAATTCAACTACTTTTGCTTAAGAAAATCTTAAAATCGGTAATGGAACTCTTTAACACACACAACAAGTTTATCAGTGAAAAAAAGATATTTTAACTCTAATATTCACACGAACCTCCACTATTTCATATATCAGTATAGTATGTCGATCTGACACGTAATGCTCGGTCGACATCCTGCCCTAACTACCGTCAACTGGCCATGGTCACACGAATTTCGATCAGATTAAAATCATGGAATTAACCGTTCATCTTTTAGCAATGTAGATTGGCAAAGGAAATTGAACCCAATACATTATAATTATGTTTATTTTAAACCTCTCGAGTCAAGCTGAGCGCAATATGGAGTGCCATTTCGTACCATTCCTATCCAAAACCACTACTCTTGACTATTACCTATCTGCATTTTGACTATCTTAATGGCAAATTGTATGTTTTTATATATAGAATGTCTAATTGTTTTGTTTTTTAATATATTTGTAATAGGCCTTCACACAACATCTTATAAACAATCAAGTTAAAAGAAACAATAACGCGAAAAAAACCCAGAGAAAAGTCAAAATTTAGAAACACTGGGTATAACAGTACATGAACCAGCAGCAAGCATTTTACCAACTTGGTCTAACTAAACGCGGATCAGCAGCAAAATGTGTCTAATGATAAACGAATCAGCAACAGACACAAACTAGGTCTTATGGAACACGTATCAGCAACAGACACAAACTAGGTCTTATGGAACACGTATCAGCAACAAAACTCAAACTGGGTCTAATAGTACTCGGATCAACAACTAAACATTTGTAAGGAAAATGATATAACACTTTAGATGCATGTTCTGTACGCATCAATATCATACCAAGGTTTATGATTTGAAATAGATGGACGTGAACGTTATCCCATTTACGTCTTTTTAATACAATCCTTACTAGAATACACTTAAAGGATATGACGTCATAAATGCTACGTCGGCAGGCAACATTTTAATTCGAATGAAGATTTAAAACAAAGATAACTCTTCTTTTCATCAAGCATTTAAATGAAACAAATGAAAGACTATGCCGCTAAAAGAGCCCCGCCTTTGTTTTATTATAGGGTTTGATGGGGTGATTATATTCCTGAAACACCTCGACAAACATCCAACATGATGTTTTGACAGTGCTCCATCAGGCGTCTGTTTTGTGAAACATTTGGCGGAAGTTTTAAGGAACTAAACTCTCAATCAAACTCTGGTAAAGAGACCAAAAGCGGAGCTCTCTAATCGGCATATACATTGCTATGTTACATTTAAAATGATGTAGTGATAGTAAAATCATCTTTGTTTAAAGTTTTCATCAAGGCAAGAAATAGCCTTCCGATACAGCATTTATCATACAATTTATCACGCGGTATACAACCACTGTATTTAATATGTTTTTATATAAAACGCCTGCTAACTATTGTTTGAACATATTTAAGTCAAATCTCCAGTTTAATTCATGTAACCTCATACAACATAGTATGTATCAGAATAGCTTTTATGTATTTATAAAAGATACTTTCCCATAGCATATGGTTATACCACCTTTTGTAAGACAATTATAGAGCAAAACAATGCTTGTTAAAAGCACTTACTAAAATTTTATGCTGTATATTTTTTTGGAATTTAACAGAATGCGCTTTTAAAACCAATAAGCTATTTCGAAAAGAAAGAAAATGTATACAGTATAAAAAATTAAGATTGAGATCGAGGTTTAACCTAGGTTTGTTTGTAATATGTTGTTAGTGAGATTTACGACATTAATTATGCTGTCACGTGACAATATGGCTTGATTCTCGAAGTCAGGCGTTTCGTAATATTCTCTTTATCATAAAATGACCTTTCCACGAAAGAAATGCCATGACGCGCAGACTTTTGCAAATGTCAATGCAATATTAATGTTTTAATTTACATGGGATTGTGTATGCAGCAGAACATTGTCAGACAGATGATATTGGCATTTTCTAACGTTCAATACATCTACAATGTATCAAGTATGATTCGTATTCTCCTGTTTTCAGGGATAATCGTTATTACGAAAAAAATGGTTGATAGACAATTCGTTTGTCATTTAAACAAAATTGAAAGTACACCATGAACAAGGCTCAAGAAACAACAGTCATCACATGATGGATTAATACTCCAAGGCCCCACATAGACAAAGGAATGCTAAAACTTCAGTCTTCGTTTAAAGTGATACTCGTTTATAAAATCAAACAAATGTGAATTTTGAGTGATACACATTAAACTTCTACTAAATAATGCATTTATGGAAATAGTAATTACTGGAACAAGATTGTAACTGTGTATTTAATACTTGAAAACGCACAGTTATCAAATGACTTGTGGGTCTTAAAGGATTAACAGGGATCAATTATCATCGCAACAAATAGCATAACAGTGTTTTCTGCACATTTTTTCCACATTAAACTCGGTATCCTTCATACAAACCATTGTTTTCGATATGTATTAATCATTTACGCTAAATTAAATCAATTCTTTTTACTGTGGTACTGCTTATTTGGGAGTTATATACATTTAAAGTTCGTAAATGACGGAAATTAAAAATAATTTCTTATTTCTTCATCATTCTAAATGAGACATAGTACACTACACGCAGCTTACTTCGTTTTTCTCAGAGTTTGATTAGTGGTTTAGTTTTTCCAAACACTTCGACAAACCTGTTCAGAATTTACTATTTGACAGTGTATCGTCAGACAGCCTTTTTTATTTGCTTATTGTTTTCATTGTTTTGAATGCTTGTTTATTATATTTTGCAAATCATCATTCACTTTGATGTTTCCAAACATAATAGTGATAGTTTGGTGTTACAAGCATTGCATTTGGCAAGAATCGAATTGACGGAACACTGTCAAAAGGTAAATTTTGAATAGGTTTGTCGAAGTGTTTAAAAAAAAAAAAAAAACCCACAGTCCAATGGATATTTATCCCGCAAACATTTATTCTGTATTCAAAAAACGGTTTCAAGCATGAATATTTTTTTCTATCCGCTGAAGTTTAGATTTTGTTTAATTCTGTGAGACAAAGAAAAACGACCAAAACATTTCACAAGCATTTTTTTACATGTTGCCGCTTTTTTGCCGGTTTCGGGACGTTTTGACTAAGATATTATCTGTCCGTTTTTGATGGCATACGAATTGCATTATAAAACATGATTAAAACATGCAATTCCATGGAATAAGAAAGATACTTCATATTCTAAGCACGCAAATTAATTGTTAATTATAAGTTTGACTTTTGAGCAATGCACTGCAATATGTTATTCGAAATCACAGTTTAGGAAATGATTATCAATGAAACCAGCTTGTCGTTTAGATTTACGTTCGTTACAATTAGTTGTCTCAAAAAAATAAAATAAACAATTCACACTAACCTCTAAAAAATTGCAAGCAATAAGTTAGCTTTCTAAGAATGTGAATGGCTTTTCCTAGAAATAAAGTATAATTTTCTTGAAAATTGTAGCTCATTAGCTGCATACGTTAGCATGCAATATTTAATAATGAGATATAATATGCACAAAAATGTACTACAAAAAGTTCTGCTCTCAGATAAATCGTTCAATGTCACTATAAAAAAACAGTTTTTGTTGTTAAAGGTATAGGGTTTATGTTGTGATTCTTACTAATATCATCTCAATATTCGGCGAAAAACGAAAAACTACTTTCTAAAATATCATTTACAATTGAATAAGTAGAGATACAATAAGATACAATAAGCAAAATGACACACGTCCGACAAAATTACATGATCTCATCGTCAGCATAAACGATATATGCTTCCAGTGTGCCTATCCTAACTGACACACCCACACTTTTCCGGGCAATGCCAAGACTGCCAACGCTGTGGATATAACTAAATCATTAAATTGTCCCTCTATCATGACAACTCTCTGGGAGATCGTTTTCCGTGATAATTTCCTGCCCCCTTAAAACATAAATTATATATAGTTTTATCCCGTTTTGCAAAATAACAAACAATTCTGTATAAAAGCTACGACATGTCGAATAATCGTAAGCCGGTGTCATGCGATGTAAATGTATCACCTTAAGGTGGAACGCGACTATGAATTTTTTTTCGAGCTACTGCCTGAAATTGGTATACGAAAAAAAGAGCATATGCCCAGCTAGCGACTGTTTTTACTTTTTCAATTTTCGGAACAGTTTTGAATCTACGAGTCTTCAAAATATGCCACTGACGTCAATTTTGAGACGTCTCTCATATTGTTGCGTTCCAGCTATAATAACCGATATTTTCATCAATTCTTCGTTTACAGCTATGAAATTTCAACGTCAAGTGCGTCTTGTGAAAACGATCACGCTCATATATTTGTCTTTCTTTTGTTGAACGTTATTGTTTCTAAATTCGTCTATAACGTCATTTTTCGCGTTTCGCTGAAAGGGTGCGCGTTTATTTTTTTTTACTTTTAAATACATGTATTCAATGTTTTGTTACAAATCGCCTGATATCAAGAAAAGGGTACCCCTTCGAGTTCGTTTTTGCGCATTATCAAATAATCTAACCCCTATACCTGTTTCTTTTTCAGTACGTAGTGTATTTAAACGTTTAGCATGACGTAAATCGAATTGTTTTTGTTTATTAAATGGAAAGATTAGAAATCTTACAGTGTCTGATCAGTTTTATGTTAGGGATATTTGTTATATTGTTGTACAAAATATCTAATTCTACACAAGACGGGCGCTAAATAACCAGCTTTATAAATCAATGACTTAAATCTGGCGGCTATTTTAATGAGAGGCTTTCTTAATTATTAAGCAATCTCATTTGCCGAATTATAATATTTGATAATACACATCAATAATCGTTCCAGTCACTATGCTATGAGCTGTGACTATGCAGATTAGTGCTCTATTTTTTATATATACATCTACAGTAATAACGCAACATTAAACGGTTCTACTACTTTATTAGTTACCAATTTCTTTAATAAGTATCAGTAGAGATCTGCAGTTATATCTTCAGTTATAAAGCTCTAAACAAAGCAAAGGCATAGTAAATCCAGTGCGTGAAACTCATTTCATACACAAAATATTACTAACAAACCAAAAAATGATAATCGACAGAAATCTGCATTGTAATAAGCACAAACGGATCCCGGCAGTAGAGGGGGTGCAGCAACCCCCCCTTAAAATCATCCAAGTTTTCTTCTGTATGTCACTATCGGAAAAAAATGTAATAGTATACAGATCTATAAAATACGCGACTATAGAGTTCAGTGTCTTGAATCTAAGTTCGATGTGGTCAATCGGGTATCGTTGAATAAAAACATATACAATAAATTCCACTAATAGGGGTAACCATATTATTGACTAAGTTTGGTAGTGAATATAACTCTTGAACATTTTCAACGAGGGTCATTTGTTACGCAACGGTTTGGGGAGGGGTAGGGGATGGTCAGTTCTTGACGTTAAAAAATATCATTCTTTGAACAGATTGATAATGACTCATGCGGTCAATATATAACGGGGTCAAAATTGAATGTTAGTTACATCGGCGTTAATTTAAAACACACTAAAGTTTTAAAGTGAAACTTTTATTCAAAATCAATTTTCCACATGTATAACAAACATTTATTTTGACTGATAAACCCTTACTTCTTACTAAATAATAAACTCATACAAAATATTATTCACTGATTACAAGATTGTAACTGTTTAATTAATAGTAGAAAGCGCAAAAATGATTCATTTTTTTTGGTGAATGCTAACGGATTTACTATGGTCTTATATTTCTTTCAAATTAAACTGTTTTTATTCTTAAAGGCATATTAAAACAATATAATTAGTTGTGGTAAATCGTATTTGTGTTTAAGACGAGTGTTTGCACTGATTGTAAATGATCACATTGAATTGTTTCTTTTATCTCATCTTATTAAGGGATGTTTTAGTTCACACAAATGCACTCACACGAACGCACGTATACGCCCACATACTCGTAGATGCATGAACGCCCATACACACGAACACGCACACACACCCCCCCCACACACACACACACGCACACACACAACACACACACACACACACACACACACACTATGATAAAATATATGTTCCAAATGGCTCAAATGATGATCTTAAAATTAATGTTTTTAGTGCAGTAAAATGCTTAATTTTGTTAATCAATGCAATGTTTGTTTTAATCCATAACGAGTTATTTTGTTTTCCTGACTTTACCACGCAATCAAAGCTTCTCGTGCGTACAAGCAACTTCATGAGACAACTTTCGGCGATGCATTCAATGCCTATGGTACAGAAGCCAACATAGCTACCTTATCCCGCATTCAATGTCCCTGCCGTGCGAACAAAGGCTGTGCACGCGTGCGTGCGTGCGTGCGTGCGTGCGTGCGTGTGTGTGCGTGTGTATGGGCGTGCGTATAATCGTTTCTGTATGTGTGCGCATATATGCATGCGTGTGCATGCGTTCTTGAGTGTAGGATGGTGTGTGTGTGCGTTTTCACGCGTGCTTGCGTACGTGACTTTATTGTACGTTTTGTGCGTGTGTTTGTATGTAAGCTATAACAACCCTTAACAAAATGAGCTTATAGTAACTTTTTAAAGATACACACTTACTCTCCTATCTCAACTCTACTCAATATTTTAATTTTCCCCATGGCTGGACATATTCATAATATATCCAAAGATTGATAGACGTAGAACATAAATAATAATAAATACAATAATAGTACTGTTTAAAATTATAGCATATTGGTGTCAATATATTTATATAGGTAGGATATAGCTATATATAAGTATAAATAAAAAGCTTTTATTCTACATGCAAATAAAATAAGTATATTTGACTTCAACGATAGTAAGGTCGTGTGTGATCTGACGCTTGGTTGCAAAAAACTGGTCGAAAACAAAGGTTCTTATGAGAAATACCGAGTTGACTTGAAAAAAATGAGTAAAAACATGGTATTTTTTCATTATGAGATTAGAGTAGACACAGTAAATATTTTAGCATTCACCAATAATTTAATGTTTTTGCGCATTCTGTTATTAAACACGCGGTTAAAATCTTGTAACCAGTAATTAATATTTTCCATTAATGCATAATTGAGTAAGAAGTAAAAAATTTATTAGACAAAATTGGTCTTGTTATACATGTTTATGCATGGATTTTGGATAAGCATGTCACTTTAACTATAGTTCATTTATAATCAGTGCTTTAATGATTTAATAATGTTAACTATTCGGAATTCAACAGAAAAAAACAATGTTGAATTATCAATTTAACTAAAATTAACAACAACTGTTATATGTTATTGATCAGTGGTTTATTCAAAACTAAGCTCTTATTAGCGTAAATAATAGTTCGATTTACGTCATGCTAAACGTTTTATAACAATACGTAATGGAAAAAGAACAGGTATAGGGGTTAGATTATTTGATACTGCTCAAAAACGAACTCGGTGAGGTACCCTTTTTTGATATCAGGCGATTTGTAATAAAACATTGAATACATGTATTTAAAAAATTCAAATATTAAACTAGCAGTTTTTTCAAGAATTAAAGAAAGGCGCACTTTTTTCAGCAAAACATGACGCCGTTTTTCCCGCGAAAAACGACGTTAAAGACGAATTTTAAATAAATAACGTAAAACAAGAGAACGAAAAATAAATGTGCGTGAACGTTTTCACAAAACGCACTTGAGGTTGAAATTGCTTAGCGGTAAACGAAGAATTGGTGAAACTATCGGTTATTGTAGCTGGAACGCAAAAATATGAGAGACGTCTCAAAATTGACGTCAGTGGTGTATTTTGAGGAGTCACAGTTTCATAACTGTTCCGAATATTGAAAATGTTAAAACAGTCCCTAATTGGGCATATGCTCTTCTATTCGTATACCAATTTTCAGACAGTAATTCACAGTAAAACATATTCATTGTCGCGTTCCACCTTAAGTCGTAAGGAAATAATTGACTCTGTAACCGGCTATACATTGGGATATTTAATTGTCGCAAGTCGACTAAAGCCAATCCGTATACTTTTCCAAACTACAGTTTCCATTTTTTCTTGTTTAAAAATGTATGATCTAGGCTAAAGGCGATAGAAAATAATGAGCCCTGTAACCGGACTTGATTGTCTACAAGCTGACTAAGGTCAATCAGTGTATTGTCTCTGACTGCGTGCGGTTTCCATATCTCCTTGTTTTCTTGTCTTTAGGTAAGTGAACATTTTAATTTAAATAGGCAAATGTTCAGAACTTTATTAAAATTAACAACGTTTTTAATCACGTTGTGAACTGTTAAATCGAAAGTGCTCTCGAAGTTAAACGGATACACATATGATCTGCCGTTTTTTTCCAAACCAATCGGAATACCCAAATGTTGCTGTCTACTGCCTACTCAATTTAATAATTTGTGCCGTCGTAAATTGCAAGAAAAAAGGATATACAGTTTATATGAACACAGTGTGTTAAGCTACAGATGAATAAATATGAATAGGAAGCTACTCTTCTTATACAATCATTTATTTCTTAAATTCCAGACACTGTTATACCACTAACTCAACTCCTTAACCTGGGAAAATGGCCATGCGTCATCATTATATTATGTTTGCCGTGTTGATTGATTGTGTTGTCCTTCATAAACACACCCTTGTTAGTTTATACTTTGCAACTTTTGTTAAAAAATGCGATTTTTTTGTATCGCATACATGATAATGATTAAGCTCGTTGCCTTCACAGATGGACAAATTCAAAATTATTTCGATTTTTCTTTGGATATAATGACGAAGATATTACTGTCCCAGATTTCAAGTAAGTCTTTTTGCGTATAATGATCCGTACAGTATAGACCTTAACGAACTGATTCTTTGTTTAGCATCAGGCAATATTTCAAAACCAACCTTACCAGCATAAAGTTGAAACAGATTTAAATCAAAGAAAAACAACAATTCTTATTTGTTTACCGCGAATTCCTAAGAAGCGGACTTTTCAAGTGTCTATCATATATAGATATAAAGACATGTATTTGTAGGTAAATACATCCAGAAAATGACCGTCTCACTGTATATGATATGTGTTTGACACAAATCATTTATATGCTTATTTCTAGATCTACATGTTGGCTGGTGTATTATTTTGTCCAATTATGATGGCTCAAAACCCCGTCCGCTCGATAACACTAAACATAGAATCATTTTGGCACAAACTCACCGCCTTGACCTCGGATGACGTCATGTATCATCGCTGTCTTCTGTTTGCCGCGTTGATTGAAATATCTATTCGTTTAATGCAATCATATTGAAGTAATTTGATTTCTCGCCAGCCTGGCAAAACGCGAAAAGAAGGGAAATCGTGTTGCTCTGGTCAATTGTCAGATATCACGTTCCAGTATTGCATGGATGTTAATGTTTATGCCGGCGTTCTTTTGTCATCTGTTTGAATAAGAGATTACTTTGCGCGCCTTAACAAATAAAGATGAAGGGAATTACCATTGATATCCTGAACTTTACTTTAGTTTAATGTTCATACTTATATATGTGCTTGCTTGATAGTGTGATCGCTGCTTTACTACGACATTTAAGAGAAGGACATTTTGACTAACGCTTGTTATCAACATATTCAATAAGCAAATGCGCTTTTAAAATCAATAAAACAGCAGCTATTTTGAAAAAGAAAAATATATAATATGGAAAAACAACTAAAAATGGAAACGGAATTTTGACTTAAGTGTTTCTGTGATAAATTGTCATTGAGATATACGACATTAATTCAGCAATCTCGTGACTATTTTCTGGCTTGATGCTTGAAGTCAAGCATTTTGTAATTTTCCCTTAATCATAAATGACCTTTACGCAAAAGAAATGCAATGACGAGCAGACAGACAGAGCGTTTACAAATGTCAATAAAATATTCATGTTTTGATTTACATCGGATTTCATATGCAACAGAATATGTCAGACAGATGATACTGACATTTTCTAAAATTCAATACATTTACAATTTATCAAATATGATTCATTTGTCTTGTTTTCGAGTATAATCGTTCTTACGAAAAAGACTGGTCGATGGTTAAGTCGTTTTTTTTATTTAAACAACCTTTGTAGTATAGCATGAACAAGGCTTAAGATACATCAGTCATCTCATGATCATTTAAAACCTTTTGGCACCATATAGACACATGAATGGTAAAATGTCCTGAAATATGTGCATTTATGAGTGAACATCAGTTAAAATCTGACCATTTTGGAATAACAGAAGTTGTAGTATTTTTTTTATTATGATATTTCTTTGAGACAACGCATAGTAACGTACTTAAAACAAGACAAAGAGCTAGTTACCTGTTTTGAGTTTAAACAGATAAGCCAATTTTTAAAAATCAAATTCATTATTATCTTTCAAGTATTATATAAGCAACGCTTCTTAAAATGGGGGTAAACACCGAGCAAATTCTGCGGTTTTCTTTAAGTAATGTATGAATAACATTAAAGATGAATTGGTACGTACTTTTAAGTGCAAGAAAACTTCACGTTTTACGATATAGCATTCCAAAGAAAACTCGATTTTCATGTTATCGGAAGTTCTTTTTCAATTATGTTTTAACTTTCCCGGAAATGTCATATTTACTAAACATAGCATGACTTCATGATTTGTATAATACTTTCTTAACAATATCTATACGTTACACCGCATTTTTTTCTGCGAATTGACACTGGCCATCCCTGTGTTTACTGAATACTTCATTATTTTATTAAATAAGCATTCGAAACAAACATAGTCCACACTGATTAGAGTCTTTTCACCGGATTAGGCCAAATATTGAGTTAATGCTTATACTCTTATTTTGAGCAAAGCAAAAATAATAATATCGCGTTCCAAAAAAGGTATGTTTTAGCCACAGACGCGTTTTTCAAATGCACTCACTACATATATACATAAAGGGATACATTCGGTCCAAACGGATACTCTAGAAAGTCATTTAAAATAATGGTTCATGGGAAATGCCTCGGCATTCAGTGGTTTTGTTTGTGGTTTCATATGTTTACAGCTGAGTATAGTGTAAGAAATGTGATTACCTGGCAATTGACCTTACCACTGAAGACTAACATTAGGGCGCCATGCAGGACGCTGTCCTAGTTCGGCCACAAAAGCTACTAATCAAGCAACACTATTGTCTATAATATCGAAACGATATTTGCCCTGTATTCTAAGATAATCACATACTCTCAGCAATAAATGAATTACCCGGGAACAATCACCTCCACCATCCCATCAATACGTCGTTTGTCATCATGATTGCAATGCAATTTCGCAAATACAGGTCGTATAGAGGTCAACTGTTTCAAGCATCGTTTGTTGGAGAAAGAATGAAAATGGCTTATTACAGTGACAATGCTAGCAATAACAGCGTAACGTCGAATTTTACGCTTTCCTATTCTGCACAATGATTATACCACCCCTCAGTCCAATGGATATTACTCCCTCAAACATTTATTCTAACTTCCATAAATGGTACTAAAATATGAATAGTTTTTTCTATCCAGTGTAGTACTGGTTGTATTTAATTCTGTGAAAAAAGTAAAACGAGCAAAACACTTAACAAGCATTATTTTGGAAACTTATTTTTCTGCCGGTTTTTGGACTTTATATTATACTTACGATTTGGATACGATTTAACTGCTTATATCGATTATAAGACTTGGGGTCGTATCTATTAAGCATCTTAGTGACAATTTGCAACTCACCGAAAATTTGCCTTTTTTAATGTGAAAATAAAGAAAACTGACATTGTTTAAACACCATAAATATGAATTTTAGCAAGAAAATGGTCAAAATAATATATCGACGAAATGTGATGAAAAGAAGAGGATTAAATATATATGGTGTCAAATATTACGAAATTTACAATTAGTTGAACATGTTCACTGAGATGCTCTTTGCATTCGACCCTTGATATAAGAATGGTTTTGAATTCTTCGCTAGTCGCTTTAGTTTCTATGACAATATTGCATTATCAAACATTCTTTAAACAAACATGTAACTTCCAAAAAATAGGACAAATAGTTTATATTCTGAGGATGCACTTACATTGTTAATTTATGAGTTTCAAGTATATGCAATGTAGTGCAATTTGTGATTCGAAATCACAATTTAATTATAAATACTAATAAAACTGGCTTGTCGTTTTGTTTTAAGGTTGTAACTATACGTTGTCTTACAGAAATATAATGAACGATTCACTACAACCTCTAAGAAATTGCGAGCGATAAGTTACCTTTGTAAGAATTGGAATGGCTTTTCCTAGAAATAAATTTTACTTTTCTCGATAATTGTAGTGAAATCCAACCTTCATTAGCTGCATTCGTAAGGTTTCAATATCTCATAATGACATATGATATGTACAAAAATATATTACAAACAGTAATGCCCTCTGATAAACCACGTTAATGTCATGCCATTATATTGAATAATGTTTTCTAATTGAAAATAGACGTAATATGTAGGATTTTGCTTAATTATCATTGAAATGATATTTATCTTACTTCACGTTTAGCATATTAAACTATCCACTATCATTTTCTGTATTACACATATGCAATATGCATTTTGTAGTTATTAATTTTGCAGTAAGTCATACGCTTATTTCTCATTTTGTTTTTTTATGATAAAGATTTTTTTTGAATACTGTAGTTCCAGTATAAAGCATCAGAGGAAACTTGATATTTCTTCATGATTTTATTAAAAAAAATATTACTTTCTAATTTTATGTTATGTGCATTTTCATAAATTATGTCGTTATATAACCGTGTGTGCATATGTTACTATCTTTATAAAAAAAATGAATAGGGTTTTCTTTTTTACTAGATATCATCTCAATGTTCACAGAAAAAAACTTTTTTATTTCCAATTAAATGTGTTACAAACATGCGAAATGATATTGCTATAATGCGTGTGTGTTCTGCAGATAAATACAAAACGGTTATATTATACAGGAAACATGGTTTGGAGTGTGATAAATGATGAGACCTCCAACATCGAGTGTTTAGCAAGATCGGGGGGGGGGGGGGTCGGCGAAAAAATACATACCAACATACAGTTTACAAATGAACAAGTAGATATATAATCAGCGAAATGTTGCTTTCTAACTTGAAAAGACTTTACATGATTACATCATCAGTATATCCGATATGCGCTTCCATACTGCCTATCAAAACCGACACACCCACACTTTACCGGGCAATTTTATGACTGCGAACGCAATGGTGAAAAAATAAATAATTGAAATGTCTTTCTATCATGACAATTCTCTGGAAGATCGTTTTCAAGAGATAATTTCCTGCCCCCATAAAACGTCATTATGTAATGTTATCACGTTTACAAAATAACAAACGCTACTGTTAAAGCTTCGACAGGTTAAATAGTCGTAAGTCGGTGTCATGCTATGTAAATTTATCACCGGCTATACATCGGCAGATGTAATTGTCTGCAACTCGACTTACGTCAATCCGTGTATTTTCTCTGACTGTAGTTTCCATTTTTTTTACCTAGGCTAAGGACGTTAGAAAATAATTGAACCTGTAACCGAACTTTATTGTCTAAAAGGCGATTAAGGCAAATCGGTGTATTGTCTCTGACTTCGTGCAGTTCCCATATTTCATTGTTTCATTGCCTTTAGGTAAGTGATCATTTCAATTTAATAATGCCGATTGTTCAGAACTTTGTTGAAGTTAACAACGTGCATATTGACAATGATCATGAAGTTTAACGGGTCACGTGTGATCTGCTGTTTTTCTAACGATGCTTGAGACAACTGTTTCAGCTGCACGTGTTATTATTTTGTATATGTGATCAAATATTTCCGGTTTAAAGGTTAATAAAGACCTCGTTAATCATGTTGTTAACTTTAACTTTAAACAATCGACACTGTATGGCAATATTAGGACTGCCAATTCAGTGTGATATTTTATGTTGTCATATATCGCAAGAAAATGAGCAAAATAAATATTGCTTTAAAATAATATATATGATAAAGTCTTCCTTGACCAAGATAATTAAACATAAACGCAAAGATTCCTCATAGTTCCTGATGTTTTTTTTAAAGTATATAAAGGTCTACCTTCGACGTATATTTTGTTCCGGTAAATATGTTTACAAAAACATCAACATGTGACCCCAAAATCATTTGTTTGCAACAATATAACGTTATAATTTATTTTGATTCAATCACAGGGTATACAGTGTTCATGTTAAGCCAAAGATAAAAATCATTTGTTTAAGAACCTTCACCCCTTATAAAAATAATAATATTTTTCAAATGCCAGACACTGTATTAAACACCAACCACTGTCTTGACCTCTGAGAATGGCCATGCATCATCGTTATATTCTGTATGTCGCGTTGATTTTGTTATCTTTATTCAGAACAGACTGTCTGACATATTTGTTATTCAAAAGATAAAATAAAAATGACAAATATCTCATAGAATTTCCAAAAGTCATTGTAAGAGTTTAAGCGAATAACTAAAGTAATACGACACATTCACCGCCTTGACCTCAAAGAACGGCCATGCATCATCGTTTGTTTCTGCCTGCCACGTTGTTCGACATATCTATTCGTTCAATGCAATCATATTGAGATAATTAGATTTAATGCCGTCTCGAAACAAACGAGTAAACGAAGGAGATAGTGTTGTTTTGTTCAAATATTGGATAGTCCTTTTTAACTAATTTTGTCGTAGTTCAGGCTTTCGACGTGTGCATTTTGTTTTCAATGTGATGTTATATGTATCTTGCATCTATTAAATTTCAATTTTAATCACTGAGGAGTCTAAAACATAAGCAGATGTATGGCGGTATGGAGGCGTCTGTTTCCGGTCGTTCGTGAATTAAAATTAATTCCTAAATTATCAGTGCATATGTCGGTTTAAACTTTTTTTCTTTTTTTTTAGGTTGATGCTGACTCCAGTAAAGCTTATATTTTTATTTTGTAACAATTGATAACGTTGGGACAAGGGTGGGATTATGTGCTATTTAGTCCCCCCCCCCCCAGTAAACTCGTGTTGCAGTAAACTCCTGTTTCACTCACAGTACCAGGATTGATATCCCATCCTTTATTTGTAAAGCTGTTTTGATGCACGTGTTGTCTGTCTGTGGTATGTCTACATTATCTCCCATCTAGTGTTGTTCTACCATCAATATCCGCGTGCACTGGTCAAACGTAATGTAAAACTTCCTCTGCCGACAGACACATTATCAAATAACTAAACGTTTGCCAAAACAACGGCTGTAGTAAGCATAAGTAGAAAAAAGGATTGTAAAATGTCTTATGTCACATAACACCGTCTGGTCTTAAATGACTTCATTCAAGGCTCTTTATTCATTTACATTCTTTGTTTTGTGCGTCAAAAGAACCGCTCTCCCGGAAGTTATTATCGTTATGTATCGTCTTAATAAATCTGTTTGTCTATAGGAATACACCGACTGATACTTAAGAATGACTGTTCAATAATACAACAATCTCTCCTGTCTAACTAAGAATAAGTAGGAACATTATGATTCACGTTCATTACTGATGTCGTGCGACCTTGCAACAAGACATGGCAAATACAAGCCTCCACTTAGCTAATGCAGTTTACAGACTGTGTAGGTAATACGGTCTTTATGGGATAGAAACAAAACATGACTGTTATCAGACATACACAAGGTCTTGGCAATGATTTGCCGTAAGAAAGGTGCATAGTGCGGGAAGGGGGTGACACTTGCGACCATTTACCCATAACCGAAATATTTATAAAGGTAGTATTGAGGGTCGATTTAAGGGTCCTCCCCATGGAACATATTGAATACTATTAACCTTAAATCTGTCTTTAATGCTTTGTATATATCCTTTCTCATATGTTGATATAAAACATTTAAGTCAATTTAAGAGCATGTAAGTGGGTAGGGTGGGTTGGTGCTTGGGTGAAGAACCATTTATGTTGACATACTCTGCCTGAGCATGCTTTGCGGCGTTATGTATTTAGTTGATCAAAGCAATATACTGTGACAGGATTCTGGTTATACCGACAACACCAGGAAATTAACCAAATCATAGTATAGATTAAAAGGCCAGTACCGTGAGGGTTTATGTAAGAATTGACTTAGGACTAAAGCACCCGGCTTATATAAGATAAACTATCAATTTTAAAACAATTAGATTAATGTTGTTGTTGTTGTTTTTCTTCAGGACACCATACTAAATACTTTTCACAGAATAAATACCTACAGCAACGGAGTTTACGCATGTCTACACAATAATCTTTGACTCATAAAATATACAGAATACCAATTAAATGTTTGTTTAAAGCGTCATTGTGTTGATTCATGACCCTGGGTTCCGACATGCTTTAGCCGGAAACCGAAAATAACTGAGATGATTTTAAATATGAATAGTTGTACATAGATTGTTGGGGTCGAAAATCATCCAGTATGGTGACACACTCTGCCTGAGCATGCTTAACGGCAAGGTGTATTCACTTAATCAAAGTAAAGTAAAATATTGTGTCAGGCTTTTGGCTATACCGACAAGACCAAAATATAAACCAAATAATAAAAGAGCATTATAGGATTTTTTTAACAAATGATTTAGGTTCAAAAAACGGCTTAACTTAGATAAACAAGCATTTCCAAAATAATTAGAATAATGACTTCTTTACTTTCTCCAGAAATAGGCATTTCTTAATGATGTTCACATAATGAATGTTAACAGCAAGAAGATTACCCCTGTCTACACAATAACTTTATCCATGATTCATGAATATAAAAAATATGAAATGGACTTCGAATACGGCGGTACGTCAGAAACCAAACACTATTTCCATATCGCCCTAATTATCCTCGTTCGTTTTGTTTAAACCATCATTGTGTTGATTTGAGCCTTGGTTTCGACATGCTTAAGCTGGTTACCGAAAATAACTGAGATGATTTTATAATGTGTATAGCTGTACATGGACTAAATTCTACGGAATTACCTAGCGGTTTAGCGATTTGGAGCCTTGGAACAAAATATCTCTTGACTTCACAATGCGACATTTTAGCACTGGTAGCTGATGGAAATTGTAGGATGTAGCTGAGATTAACATAGTATTACATAATACTTTCCTCTGAAGAAACGTTAACAACCAATTCATCAAGATCAGACGTTTCGGTGGTTACGGGACATTAATTTACAAATTTAGATGAAGTAGGTCATTAGGACCACCTCAGCCATTTTCCATAAAAAACCTCGTATGTACGCCGGACATCGGTAAAAGTAGTTGTAAAAAATTAAACGCAAGCATTAATTAATTGTAGGGTTTTATATTTATTTTCTATACCTACGTTTAACTCTATTGCCATAAAGGTGTATTATTGCATAAATAAGATTCCCAAGAGTACAGTCATTAAGTTTAACTGCTAAAATGAAATTACTACTCGATCTTTTTGAAGCGTAGTTGAATGTAAAGATTTCTGACAATGTGAATCGTTTATATACATCCAAGGTTGTTTCTGGTAGAAAACTGACGAGTTCCGATTGGAAATAGCAATGGTTTATGTTATAGCTGCGATGGTAATGCGGTCTTGGTGCAATTGTTCCGTCTCTACAGACTCTCTGCTATTTGATAGAAAGTTCTAAAACAAGCCGATAGATGTTACTATTATTATTAAATATTAACATATAAAGGTCAAAGTTTGGATAACATACATATGCAATTATCCAATTTATATCGTGAATGCATGTTAAAGTATTAAATATATATTGAAGATAAAGATATTTTTTGCATATGCAAGGTTATATGTAACAATGAAAAATAGTTAGAGTGGCACTCGTATTTTTAAATGAAAGGAACCTAGTTTATATCAGGGGAGGTCGAGAATTTAATTCAACTACTTTCACCTTAGTAAATGATTTCAAAAAATCTGAAATGGAACGAATGACCCCTATTAACATAAACAAAAAATATAGTATTAATTACACAATGTTGGCAATGTTTTTACTCCGATATTCAGAAGAATCTCCCATAGTTTGCATATCATCATAGTAAGTCGATCTGGCATTCTCGGTCGACATCCTGCCCAAACACCGTAAAATGGCCAAGGTAACACACATAATTTCGATCGGATTCAAATCTTGGAATTTAACCCCGCCATTTTTGCAGGATGTAGATTGGCACTTAAAATGGAACCCAAGACATTGTCATTCTGTTTATTTTATTCCTCTCGGGTCAGGCTGAGCTCAATTTCAAGTACCATTTCGGAACATTCATAGCCCAAACCACTCATCATGTCTATTACGATTTTGATTCTTAATAGCAAATTGTTTGTATGTTTATAAATATAATGTCTAATATTTGTTTTTATTTATTATATATTTGTAACAGGCCCTTTACACCAGTTCTCAAAAACCTTCATGTTAAAATAAACAATAACGCGAAACAATACAGCGGCAAGCCAAAATTCAGAAACACTGGGTATAACAGCACACGGACCAGCAGCAATCATTTTACAAACTTGATCTAATGAAACGCAGATCGGCAGCATACACAAACTGGGTCTAATGGTACACGGATTAATAACAAACACAAACTGGGTCTAATGGTACACGGATCAATAACAAACACAAACTGGGTCTAATGGTACACGGATCAATAACAAACACAAACTTTGTCTAATGGTACACGGAACAATAACAAACCCAAACTGGGTCTAATGGTACACGGATCAATAACAAACACAAACTTTGTCTAATGGTACACGGATCAATAATAAACACAAACTGGGTCTAATGGTACACGGATCAATAACATACATAAACTGGGTCTAATGGTACACGGATCAATAGCAAACACAAACTGGGTCTAATGGTACACGGATCAATAACAAACACAAACTTTGTCTCATGGTACACGGAACAATAACAAACATAAACTGGGTCTAATGGTACACGGATCAATAACAAACACAAACTTTGTCTAATGGTACACGGAACAATAACAAACATAAACTGGATCTAATGGTACACGGATCAATAATAAACACAAACTGGGTCTAATGGTACACGGATCAATAACAAACATAAACTGGGTCTAATGGTACACGGATCAATAGCAAACACAAACTGGGTCTAATGGTACACGGATCAATAACAAACACAACTTTGTCTAATGGTACACGGAACAATAACAAACATAAACTGGGTCTAATGGTACACGGATCAATAACAAACACAAACTTTGTCTAATGGTACACAAATCAATAACAAACACAAACTGGGTCTAATGGTACACGGATCAATAATAAACACAAACTGTGTCTAATGGTACACGGATCAATAATAAACACAAATTGGGTCTAATGGTACACGGATCAATAACAAACACAAATTGGGTCTAATGGTACACGAATCAATAACAAACACAAACTGGGTCTAATGGTACACGGATCAATAATAAACACAAACTGGGTTTTATGGTACACGAATCAGTAATTTAACATTTCTAAATTAAATGATTTAACACTTTAAATGCATGTTCAGTACGCATACATATCATACCCAGGTATATAATTTGAAATAGATGGACGTTTACTTCATCACACTTACGTACACTTTCCAATACAATCCTTACTAAAAACACTTCAAGCTGCTGCTTTCTGACATATTCGTAATTCAAAACATTAAAAAAGCACGAAATAGATAACATAGAATTTTAAAAATTCCTTGTAAGAGTTCATGCTTATTACTTTATCAATGCGACAAACATACTGCCTTGACCTCGAGGAACGCCCATGCATCATCGTTTGTTTCTGTCTGCCACGTTGATTGACATAACTTTTCGTTTGATGCCATAATATTCAAATGATTTGATTCAATGTCATCCTGAAGAAACGAGTGAACAAAGGGGGTTGTTTTGATCAAAACTTGTTATATGTATCCTGCATCTACACAATGAGCAATTTTAAATAAAAAAACAACAACTGCTATCCCGAAATTTGACCCTTGATAGTTTAACATTTATACTTGGCAACTATGTTACATTGTGAATGTGGGCGTCGTTTACTTGATAACATGCTCGCTGCCTTGACAAAAGGACAATTCAATATGCTTACCGAAAACAATTTGAACATTAATTCGATCTTTCTTTGTATATATTGACGACATAAAACCGGCATAAAATTTAAACAAAATGGATAAGAAAACAAAAACAATTTTTATCTTTCAGAAATTCATTCAGAACCAGATTTCAAATGTTCTTTCATTCGGAAATATGCACACATATACACATATACATGAAGTTAAACATAAAGAATATTGAACATCTCACTGATATATGCTTGACATTTATCATTTGTATTCTTACTGCTAGACTTTCATATTTGTAAATGTATTATTGTGTAAATTTATGATAGCTAAAATCACATCCGCTCGATAGCGCTAAACATAGAATAAATTGTGCACGGTCTAATCACAAACTTACTGCCTTGACCTCGGATAACGTCATGTATCATTGCTGTCGTCTGCTTGCCAGGTAGATCTATTCGTTTAACGTATTCATATTGAAGCAATTTATTGCCAGTCCGACAAAACGGGAAAAGAAAGGAAATCGTGTTGGTCTTGTCGAATGTCAGATATCACATTCAAATATGGCATGAATGTTTTTGTTTATGCCGGCGTGAGTGCTATTCTTCCTTTGATATCCGCGTGCACTGGTCATACGTCATGTAAAAATTGCTCTGCCGAAAGGCACGTTTTCTTATAACTTAAATGTTTCCAGAGACGCCGGTTGTATAAAACATAAGAAGAAAAGACGGATTGTTAAACACTCTTAGGTCAGATTACATCGTCTGGTCATAAGTGACTTCATTCAAGGCTTTTTATTTATTTACACTTGTTGTTGAGCGTCAAAAGAATCACTCTCCCGGATGTTATTGTCTTTATGTAGTGTTTTAATATATTTATTTGTCTACAGGAATACACCGACTGATACGTAAGGATGACAATTACTCAAGAATGCAACAATCTCTCCCGTCTAACGAAGAATAGGTGCGAACAATATGATTCACGTTCATTACTGATGTCGTGCGACCTTGCAACAAAGCCATGATAATCACAAACTTCCACGTAGCTCATTGCAGTTTATAGACTTTGTAGCTAAAACGGTCTTAATGGGATAAAAGCAGTACATGACTCATATCAATCTTACACAGGGACGGGGTAAGGATATGTCGTCAAAGGAATGAAGATGAGTGTGTGGGGGCGAATATCTTTAGTGGTTTTAATTTAGGTCGGGGGGTTTGAGGGTCCTCTCCTAGGAATATATCCTGATACATTAAGTTTACGCCTGTTTATAAAATAACATGATTCATAAAATGTCGAATGTTATATATAAATGTTACGAATGTTTTCCTTAAAAATGATAACAAAAAGTGTAAAGAATTAGATATTAATTGATTTTAACACTCTGTCTTATTCATCCTTGTTTTCATTTTTTGCTCAAAGCATCATTATGCTGATGCATGATCTTGGGCAATGATACTTTAACCGGGAACCGAAAAATATGAATAGCTGTACATATACTATATATAACGGAATAAAAAAGCGTTCAGTCTTGACGCAAAATATCACTGGATTTTAAAATGCGACTTTTGTGCACTGGTCGCTGGTGGATATTCGAGGATGGAGTTAAGATTTGCATTTTAATACTTTCATTTGGAGAAACGATAAATCAAGTTCAGACGTTAAATATAGGCACATTGAATACGCGAATCTGGATGAAGAATAAATGGTTTATTTATTATATTTGAGTTGGCAATGCGTCTTTTCTGACTCTCTTCTATTAAACAAAACGTTTTAAAAACAGTTTCGGACAAATATTACATATATGTATATAGAATATATACATATGCAATTATCAAATTCATACACTGAATGTATGCTAAAGCAATTAAAATTTATTAATGAAAACGATGCGTTTTCGAATATGTAAGGTTATATTTACAAATGAGAATGAGTTAAACATAACAACATAAATGCTCCAAAAATACATAATAGATTCTTTTCCAGAGTTGTTTTAAAAATGATTTATTGCATATTAATGGCACATTAATGACACGCAGACAAGTTGGGGGATATAATCATTATCCTTGCATGTCTTTCACCAATGATTTATTGCACAAGCGATATCATGTTAAATCTAGGTTACCTTCCAATAAATCAGACCACCCTGAGGTCATGCTATTTGTGATATTTTAATGTCGATAAGAGTTATTTAATTCAGATCTATTTGTCTCCGATTATGTAAATGTAAGTGCTAAACGACATTATAGTTGATTTTTTTTTCTCGAAGCAAACAGTGTTCATGGACCATGGTTACGAACAGTCTCTAGTCCAAGTCTAGACTCAGAACCGAAAAGCATTTTTATAAGGGAAAAAACATATTTATTCCATTTCTTTACAAAAATGTATGTAAACAATACTAAAACATTCAAAAGGTAATATATTTCAGCAAAGTTTACCATCAATGCTGTGATTGATGGACTTACGATGGAATGAAGTTTTGCCATAATGGGTTTTGAGTATAAACTCGGACTTGAGACGGTTCGTAATCACTGCTCTAAGCCTTAAAATACCTGTGTTTAGGGCAACTCTTCCCTAACTGGCAAAAGCCCGCAATCTAAGAGTCTCGACCCTAGACAAAATAAGTCAGATTTTTAATTTAAAGTGATGCTGAGTGTGACGTTCCTTTGCGTCGATTACATTTAAAAGCTCAAAGTATTAATTATTTATTACACAATATAGAAATGACACGGTAATCATTTGCGAATCGCTTTGCTGTTCTGATTGAACATGAACAGAATTTTTTAGAAATAATGTCCCTACCCTACCGAACATATTTGAGAACGTAAACTAAGATAATTTGTTTGGGATTTTTTCTGCAATGCATAATTAAAACGCTGTGCGTCGATTATATATCGTTTTTTACAAGATGTCATGCAGTTCCAGAATTCCAAAAATACCGTAATTTTCATTTAATTATGTTTGTTGTCAACTAATTTTGTGGGAAAAGTTTTTCGTATTTAATGTACTGCAGAACATATTTTTTCAAATACCTCATGTATTATATAATACAGGTGTAAAAAAAAGGTTCTATACAATGTGTTCAAGTGGCCAACCTTTTGTGAGGAAAGGACATGAGTTTGTTCAGTGTTAATATTTTAATATAAATATTAGCCCTTAAAAATGTTCTTAACCCGAAACGATTTTGTTTGGGTTTTATAAGATATGCAAATTAACGATTTTGTTTAGGTTTTATAAGATATGCAAATTGATCAAGTTACAGAGTTGAGGTAATTCAAAATAAGGCTGTAATGTGTTTGACTTGGCGCCGAAAATCGATTTTGGAAAGTAAAGTGACATGAAACTATTTTGAACTCAGAATAAAATTCTTGAATTCCAAGTTCAAGTACTTTCGCTTTAGAAAATGATCTCAAACTCGGAAATGGAACTGATGTACCCTCTTAATACAATTTGATCATTGAAACAATGCTGACAATGCTTATACTCTATTATTAAGAAGAACCTCCACTATTTTGTATATCAGTATAGTATGTCGATCTGACACGGAATGCTCAGACTTCGCAAACTGCCCTAACCACTGCACACTGATTCGAACGGATATAAATCATGGAAGTTGCCCATTCATGTTTGGGTGGAATGTAGATTGACACATGAAATTGAACCCTAGGCATCATCATTCTGTTTATTTTGGACATGGCAAAAATATTTCATACAGTCATCTAAGAAGATGAATTTCTCTCAGTAAAGCATCATAAGCATCATTTACGTCCATGATCATGTTGACACTGATGAAAATAATGGTGTCTTCAAAACTACCAATTTACGTTCAATTGCCGTGGTGCATCTATGAATTGTGTTTACTTCTACACATCTGAGTGTGATTTATATATTAATTGATAATTTTATTAAAAGAACGAATTTCGAAAATAAGAGAATGTGGTGACGCGTAAGAACAATTTTACTTAATGTTGGCTACGATTTCGTAGTACGAACTATGGTGCCAGGAGCTTAAAACAAGAATAGGACTTGTATATATGTTCAGATATTAAAGTATTTAAAGTACACTTGTTGCTAACACACCGTAAACGCATTCTGGGGCAAGCAAACAGAACTATTATGTATAGTACTTACGCCCGATTTTAACATAACTAATAAGCTCTTCCTCAAAAATGAAATATGCACATTTTTATAAAATTGATGGCGCTATTGCTCTAGTGATGGTGCTGCCGAGCAGTAGTGGCGCTGTCGAGTATGTTTTGCGCCGGAACTAACATTAAGAAGTAACGCTTTTGGAATGAATGCCAAATAACTGTTTATCAGACATTGTCATCATGTTGTTATGCCAACCAGTTGCGGAAACAATACTTTACGCGAACTACATTAACGAAAGTGAAAATTATTTTGAAAACAGTCGGCAATGGTGCCGTACATATTACCATAAAAATACCTCCTTCATTACCTAATTCATCGAAACAACGACTGTGGCGGAATGTTTGGGGTTGGGGCGTTATAAAATTAAAACATATAATCTTAGAATACAACCTATATTTCCGGCCTGTAATTGCAGATAGGTAATCATTAGGTACCAGACTGAAGTAAAACTAGTTTGTGTTTTAAGTAACTGGTAGATGACGTTATTATTTTAATGATTAACAATGGATGACACATTGTCAACATACAATCTGATCAGGAAGGCGAACACACACGAAAGTGGAAAATATTAATGATTAAGCCTAAGTTGTATTCTAAGAAGTTTTGAATCATTGCTGATATTATGTGTGGAAATGATTTGAAGTTGATGATGAGGTTTGACCTTAGTCCTGTTGGTTGTGATATTGTGGCCTGGTTAGTACTCAATATTCATAAAAAAGAAATATTATTACCATTATGTTCAAGTCGATCATAGACAAAGAAGTGTTCAATATAATTCACTTGTTATGCCTTTTTGCTGTAGCACCAATAACCCCACCCACCCGATCTCTTTCTACACCAAACATGAGTATATCATAGTGGCTAGATAACAAGAGCTTAACTCAAAAACAAAACAGTTCATCCATCAAAAATGTCCTTTTTCCATACACTTTCACAGTAATAATATCTTTATTGCTTTCCGATTAACATAAAATTTGAATAAATTCAAATATACCCATACCTGTAAACTGATGGGGAATGTACGAAGTGGAATTTTTCCTGAATGCACTGTTTAGTTATATGATTTCATTTCCTACCATCAAGCATCGGTGCAGTAAGCAACTAATACCATTTACCAAGGATAGAAAGTACACATTTGGCAACATTCGGAACTCATCGGACATTTTCCAATGAAAACAACTTCGGTCAAAAACCTAAATTTCCTATATATTCTATTGTCAATTGCACAATTCGCATGCAAGATAACACTGATTGATATCGCTTCACGACTCCCAAAAAACATGTATGGAGATACTAGTACATTAAATAGCATTACAAATAACAATAACACGATGTATGGAGAGATATTAACTAACATTAGAAAAAGAATACGTTTCTCCTTAGAACAATAAAATTGTCTGAATGTGACGACTGTGTATTCGGTAAAATGACAATATCTGGAGAACGGGGACAATCAATTCGTGGAAAATGTAAACAATTAAAAGTAGATCAAGTCATGTCCAGACAGTTTTTGAAAGCACAAACCTTTCAGCTTCAAAATCTATAAACATAGATGGTAGTCAATGGTTTGAGATGGTATAACCACGCTTTGATTCGCTGTCAGGTGTCAATTTAAACAATAAAGGTGTGTTACAATGAGAAGGTACTTCCGAAATGTTATTATTCGCCTTGCATGTGTTTGTAGATTACAATGCCAGAAATATTTACATTTTACTACACTGCAAACAAAATTGCGTAGTAATTTCAATAAGCAGTTAAACTTAACGGCTTAACTTGCGAATCTTAATTATTTATGCAATACAACACTCACTTTCAACTAAAACATACAAGAAAAACACTACAATCGATTATCACTATTATTTAAGAAATACGAACTACTTCTACTGATGTACCGGCATACATTTGAGGATGTTTTCGATGGAAAATGGCCGAGGAATTCTGAATGTGTTTGCGAACACTTTTACAGTGGACCGATCCCGGCTTATTATAACCAGTGCACGGATTCGTTGAGACAATATGGCTTTTTTGTTTGAAAAACTACAGGATAATTACGTTTTGTCAACCAATACACTGTTTCAAAACAGCAAGAAGTCAATTATAGAGCACAAATATAATTTCATTTACAACCGGAAAGTATAAAATAAATTTATGTTATCGTGTTCAACGATCAGTCTTCAGTTTAAATGTTATGAAACGTCCGTGTCCTGTTTTACGGCACTGCGTTTATCTTCTTTTGTGTTTGATTTAGTTTCCTTTTTCACATAAAGTATTATGTTATGATTTTTCGTTGAATGTTTATACTGTGCTTGCAAGAGTTCTGATACAATCCTGCACGAAAAATGTGACCATTTGATGTCGACTTTTGGCAACGAAATATTTTTTTATGTAAACTGAAATTGTAATATATACATTCTAAATATACAACTGGGCACTCCGAACGAAGTTCAACTTTTCAAAAATTGTTTTCATTTGGATCGCTTTATTTTAGCACTTATTATGTTTTCAAATTAACAGTAAAAAGTGAATTAATTAATAGTTCGTATTTTGTTTAATTTGTTGTATACCGTGACCCTTTTACATAGCCAGTATGATTTCAGAATCAAGGGTCAGATTTTCGCCAATAAGCCAATCCACGAAATCCACGAAAATAAATATCCCACGAATATTTATGATTTCACAGCATATGGAAGCACTTGCCAATTTCGCTAAACTGCTAAAATGAGTGTTTACGAGCATAAAAATGCACTCTTACTCCCAAATAAGCAGTACCACAATTAATACAATTGTTTTAATTTACCGGAAAAGATAAATCAATATAGAAAACAATGGTTCTGATGAAGGATACCGAGTTTAATTTGAAAGAAATGTGCAGAAAACACCTTATGACACGGTTGTTGATCACTGTAAATCTTTTGGGACCCTCCAGACTGGTCATTTAATATGTGTGTGTGTTCAAACACTGTATTTCTACCTTATAAAACGGTAGTTGATATTTTTTATCTGTTTAACATTGTATTTATTTCAAAATATCAAGTGATTGTGCAGGGATAAGACGGGAAGTAGACACAGAAGTACGTGGCGTATTGATAGAACGATTATATACGTTTTTTGGAATGCAATTTAATAAAACTAACAATACATACAACATGAAATAACAATTTATGTTTTCTGTCTCGTTGTCCATTGAGCAATGCGGTCGAAATTTATCCTCCTGAAATAACCAAATCAGAATATGTTTATGTATATATGTATTTGGAAAGTAATCCGAAAAGGTATTGCCTAGGAAACGTTGGTGTTAACCTTTCAAGTAAAATAAACACAAAGTGATAATTCTTATTTAAAAATGTGCAAACAAAATATTCATTCTCACCTAAATGACTTTAATATTTTCCATATTTTCCGCCATAGCCACCCTTGCCGCCAGAGCCACCACCATTGCCATAGCCTCCATAGCCTCCGTTGTTGCCATAGCCTCCATAGCCACCGTTGTTGCCCTTGCCGCCATAGCCACCGTTGTTGCCATAGCCTCCATAGCCTCCATTGTTGCCATAGCCTCCATTGTTGCTCTTGCCGCCATAGCCACCGTTGTTGCCATAGCCTCCATAGCCTCCATTGTTGCCATAGCCTCCATAGCCTCCATTGTTGCCATAGCCTCCGTTGTTGCCATATCCGCCATATCCTCCGTTGTTGCCATAGCCTCCATAACCGCCAGAGCTGCCCTTGCCGCCATATCCACCGTTGTTGCCATAGCCTCCATAACCACCCATGTTGCCATAGCCTCCATTGCCTCCGTTCTTGCCATAGCCTCCATTATTGCCATAGCCGCCGTTGTTGCCATAGCCTCCATAGCCTCCGTTGTTGCCCTTGCCGCCATAGCCACCGCCGTTGCCATAGCCACCATAGCCGCCATTGTTGCCCTTGCCGCCGTAGCCACCGCCGTTGCCATAACCTCCGTTGTTGCCATAACCGCCATAGCCGCCGTTGTTACCATAACCTCCATAGCCGCCATTGTTGCCCTTGCCGCCATAGCCACCGCCGTTGCCATAGCCGCCATTGTTGCCATAACTGCCATAGCCGCCGTTGTTGCCATAGCCTCCATAGCCGCCATTGTTGCCCTTGCCGCCATAGCCACCGCCATTGCCATAGCCTCCGTTGTTGCCATAACCGCCATAGCCGCCGTTGTTGCCATAACTGCTCATGCCGCCATATCCACTTCCATAGCCGCCTTTGCCATTGCCACCATTTCCTCGACCCCCTTTACCGCCTTTGCCATAGTAGGCATTGGTAAGTGCGAGGCACAGGAGCAGAACACAAGCAGACTTCAGCATGGTTGTACCTGTTAATGAGAATACAAAAGAACAATAAACATTTTCAAACTATCCGCGTTCACGATCTGCGCCTTTATTTTTGAAATAAGCTAATTCGTCTTTTAAGATTTTGAACACATTGTGTTTTTAACCAACATATTCTTGCGACTTTTAACATTTTGTCCGTAGTCACGAGTCTGGAGTGTCAGATTCAGACTCAGAAAACTGAAAGTTTAAACGTTTTAAAGTATCTATTATACCACGAACTTTGATGGTTAGACATGAAAACATTATTGTTATACATACTTACATGTCGGTTAGACATATCAACATTCTTGTCAGACATAACAACATGTCTATAATACGTAGTATGTCGTTTAGACAAAAGTGTACATGATGTCACATATACGAACGTTGTGACGTTCCATAATATGAGGATTTACTAATATCACCGATCGCCTCTTAAGGTAGAATTACCGTGCTTTATGCAAATTACTTTCCAATCAAACACAGTATCCTTCATAAGAATCAGTATTTTCGATATGTATGCATCCTTTTAGTTATCTAAATAAACAAATGTGTTGATTGTGGAACTGCAATTTTTGGAAAAAAAGTATGTTTTTAACAAAATACTACGGCACTAATTTTAAAAATGCTAACGTTTTAATAAAATATTTCTTAAAACATTAACGATTAACTCTTATCCCCAAATAAAATTTACCACAATTAATACAAACGCAGCAATACACCAAAAGGGTGAATACATGTCGAAAACAATGGTTCTTATGAAGGATACCGAGTACAATGCAGAAAACACGGAATTTCAACCTTATGAGACGATAGTGGATCACAGTAAATCTTTAAGTGCTCATTTATCGTTTAATACTTTTGCTTGTTCAGCTAATAAATACACGGTTACAATCATGTTATCAGTAAAAAGAATATTCCATAAATGCATCATCTAATAAGTAGGTAAAGGTTTTTCACTCAAAATTTATGTTTGATATACATGTGAATGTATTAATTTTGAATAAGATTGTCACTTTAAAAGAAAAAAACCACTTCATTATATGTTATTTACAACATAGCAGCAGTAGAAATCGTCATAATGATAAATTGGATCTAAACATTAAACGTTTAATGAAAATATTAATAGAAATGTAATTGTTACGAATTCTAAAAGGCATGTTTTTACGAACAAACGAATTGAAACCAAAAGACACTTGGCGGTAAAAATGCAAACCATTTATTTAAAGCAAATAAAACGTTGCAGATTTATTAAGCAAAAGCTGTTCCACGGTCGTATTATTCTAGCTTAAGGCACATTTGTTGGATTGTTTAGAGATTGGTTCAAGTATGATTTACGACATTATTTTTAATTTTCAAACCTGGACTATTTTATTTGAAGATGAGCTCACATTTGTAAGTGTAAGCAAGAAATGATGAAACAGTTGTCCTACTACTAGTATATATTGCTAGAAATACAGCAGGTCAAACGCGTATACGTTAATTTTCCATGTCAGTATCAAAACATTTTGAAAGTACACAACGATGACGTTAACAACGTTAAATCAAAATTCTGAATGCATTAAGATATGTTTGAACTCATTGCCTTTTCTTCCATTTATGATGTAAGCATTTAATTCCAATTTTAGATGAGCATTTATCACCTAAAGCATACATAAAGCATACATTATATAGCTTAGTGCTATTAAAATACAAAGTTTGTATTTTGAACAATGATTACTTAAGCATATACATAATATTGAACTATAAAATATAGACCTCAAACGTACTTAAATGATATTTATTTCTATTCAATCATTACATAATCCGATATTTTTAAATCGCTGTGTAACTTAACAGAAGGGTTCACAAAATACAGAAAGCATTGTACTTACGAGTTGGCTGCACGATCCAAGTGGCTGACAGCTATCCTTTGCGAAGTGACCAGTGGGCAGGCGGATTAAATATCGTTGGTCAACGTCGTAAACGCGCCGTAAGAAAAGTAAACGTCACTCACTTGTCATTTCTAGATAATTCCAATTCCTTTAACGCTGACCAGTGGCCATGTAACATATGAGAAGTGGTCAAGTTCCAGGCCAGGTGGGGATCATAGAAGTGACAATGTCAGGTAATAAATGGAATACATGGTTAATATGTTTTAAAGGGACACGCTAACGTATCTTCTTCCTTTTATTAAGCATGAATGATGAACCAAAATGCTTGTTGAAAAGATAGAACATCATCTAAGGTTTAAATAAGAGCTCTGATGTTTTAGTGGTCAACATATTTCTTTGTCTAATGGGAACGCAGTATTTCTCAAGTTTTCTAATAATTTGTTAGCAGTCGGTCGTTGACCCATTTAGTAGGTAGTTAATACCCAACTATGTAGACCACTAAAACGTTGAATATTGTTGCATCAAGCCATTTATTTGTGTAAAACCATACTACAAACATTCAACAATTACATATTTTTTACAAGAAATTGACAGGAAGGGCTCTATTGTGCCGAAAATATTTAGTAAAGCAATTAACATTTGAATGATCATATGCTTGGTTTTACAAATATATGTTCAGCTGATTAGCTCTGTAACTTGTTGTTGTTTATTCATAAAGGAAATTGAAAATTGTAAACATTTACGCAAAAATGGTTCATTTCAAGATAAAAAAAATAAAAAAAAGTTGTCAAATCGGTCAATCTGTTAGAGTGCACCTTTAAAAAGGATAACATTTCACCTAGGCTGACTTTTATTGTTCCTCACTACAATTATGAATATCATTTTCTGTAGTATCGGTGAATGTGTTATATATCTACATACAGTATACATATTATAATATAATTAATAAGGTGATTTCATACTGACCCAGTCACTTGTCCGAGGTAAGCTGTATAATAGCTCTAGCCCAATAGTCGAAGGCAAATACAGCTGACCGAAGACAATATTAAATCACCTAATTAATAAGTATTTTATTAATTAACTATAACGTATGGTACGACATTTTGGTTAAAACATACAAAAAACTAACTTTAAGTTTATCTTGGGAGCCTAACCATCCCTCGTCTACTTTTACAGACCTCACACTGCTGATTTTGACATGCATCCTTTTAGTGACATTCCACATACTTATGAATAAAGCAGTGTACAGGCTATAGAAGCATGTCTTTCGTCTTTCTTTCTTTTCGTAAATCGTTTGCCCAAAGTTAAATGTTTTCACCTTCCCTCGGCCATCTTGGCAGTTTTCAAAAAGATAATTAGCGTAAAATCCACCAACAGGTTAAATACAAATGTTATATCAAACCGTACAAAGTGGTTGAAGTATTTAATAGGCATTTAATTCCAAAAAGGTTTAAAAGTAGCAAAAAATTGTAAAAACAGTCGTAAAAAAGCGGATATCAAAATGGCTACCTTTTAAATTTTTCCAGCATATTTCGGATATAAGGCAAGGTTCGAGAGCCATTGAAAATAGTCCATTTCTCAAATCCTATATTTGGCGACATTTTAGCGAATAAATGTACCGGCGTACATTCGATTTTTTTTAAATGGAAAATGGCCGGGGAGTTCCGAATGTTTGCGTATAAGTATTCGTATAATATAGGCCGTAATTAACTGATTTTTTGGTCAGCATCGGGCTATATTTCTTTACCGGCATAAACTGAAACAGGGCGCAATGGGAAAAAATCGTGTTATTTCTTTACCAGAAATTCCGTTAGAAAAAAGTTTCACAATTCTATACAGAAACATAAAAACATATGTATGTTTAGGTAAATACATCCTGAAAACTGACCATATCTCCCTGTATTTTACATATGTTTGACACAAATCCTTTGTATTCTTATTGCAAGATTAACATGTAAGTACATGCACTATTGTGTTAAATTATGATGCCTTAAATCCCATGCACTCGATAACGCCAAACATAGAATCAACTTTGCACGGTCTAATCGCATACTCACCACCTTGACCTCGGATGACGTCAAGTATCATCGCTGTCTTCTGCTTGACGCGTTGATTGGCATATCTATCTGTTTAATGCAATCAATTTGAAGTAATTTGATATTTTGCCCGCCCGGCAAAACGAAAAAAGAAAAGAAATCGTGTTGTTCTGGTAAAATGTCAGATATCACATTCAAATATGGCATGGATGTTATTGTTTATGTCGGCGTTCTTTTCTCATCTGTAATAAGAGTTAACTATGCGCGCCTAATGCATTTTTTAATAAATTGGTTAACGGATCTGCCGCCCAGTTATTTCGAAAACTCCCCCCCCCCGATAAAAAATGAAAAAAGAAATCGGATTTTTTTTTTCTGCGGACGTGAAAAGTGATGTATGTTCATATCAAATCTGTTGTCTGTTCCTTTGTAACATTATGGTTAAACTCTTTTCCAAATGGCGGCCTCAGTGAAGGTGAGGTCATATATAAAATTTAATTCCCATTTTCAACATACCATCTGCATTAAAACGATTATTTGTAAAACTGATAACTCAACTGTAACGATGTTATCGCATCAGCATGAGGTAAAGCATAATAACACACTATTTATGCGTCAACCGATGAAAAAGACATAGATATCACCAGAAATGACCAACCAGGAGGTTTTCGATTTCGGAAATCAGTTGATCAAGGCTGATGTCTGTGCCATTGGTAAGTATTCGCATATAAACCACTGTTATTGTTCGAAATATCTATAAAGGTCTTAATGTGGGTCTGGAGGTTTGAGAGTCCTGCCTAAAAAAACATTTAAGCTATTAGTAGTCTAAACTATGTCTTTGGTGTATTGTATTTATTCTTGATCCAAGACTGATGTTAAATAGTTAACGTGTACAATTTAAGGGCATGGGGGGAAGGTTTAAGTGGGGTGTGATTTGGGGCGGGGTCGTAAATCCAACAAGACCATGATAGGCTAGTACTGTGTGGGTTTATGTAATGATTGATTAAAGTCCAGAAACAGGCTTGATTATAATAAACTAGCAATTATAAAACTAATAGAATAATAAAAATTTCTCTCTCTAAAACGAGGCAATACTCAATAATATTCACAGAATAAATACTAACAACAATTTAGTTAACGCCTGTCTACACAATAAATTTATCCTTGACTTATGATATATTTAAAGTAGCAAAAAAAGAAGTTGCTAACTACATGTCGTAAAAATATGTAAAAGGGTAAAGATTTTGACATATTTTGATATCTAAAACATAAAATGGGCTTTGAATACGGCGGTGCGTGAGAATCGAAACACCATTTCTACATCGCCTTAATTATTATTGATGCATGGCTATGGGCACAGACATGCTTTATACGGGAACCGAAAATAGCTGAGATGATTTTAAAATATGTTTAGCTGTTCATGAACTAAATTCTACGGAATAACTATCTTGGAACAAAATATTTCTTGATTGAGCACTGGTAGCTGATGGCAATTGTAGGATGTAGCTTAGATTTGCATATATAATACTTTCCTTTGGAGAAACGTTAACAACCAATTTATCAAGATCAGACGTTTCGGTGGTTATGGCACATTCATCAACAAGTTTAGATGAAGTAGCTCATTCGGAAAACCTCAGCAATTTTCCATCAAAAACAACCCCGTGTGTACGCCGGTACATCAGTAAAAGTAGTTCGTAAAATTCAAAATAAACCTATTACTTAAGTGTAGTGTTTTAATGTACGTTGTATTCCTAAGTTTAAATTGATTGGCGTAGAAGTGTATAATTGCATGAAATAATTTCCCAAGAGTTATGTCATTAAGTTTTCGCAGCTTAACTGAAAACTTCTTGATCTATTGCAGCGAAGTTTAATAAAAGAGTTCTTACAATGTGAACCGTCCAGTAACATCCGAGGTTGTTTTTGATGGAAAATGGACGAGGAGTTCCGAATGGAAGTAGCAATGGTCTACGTTATATAATATATGCTATGACAATGTGATCTTGGTGCAACTGTTCCGTCTCTTCTTACTCTCTTCTATTTATAAAAAAAGTCCTAAAATATGTTTCGGATATACATAACAGATACCCTAAAATTATAAAGGTCATAGTTTGGAGTATATACAAACATACGCAAGTATCTAATTAATACCTCGAAAGTATGCTAAAGCAATAAAAATAATTTAATGAAAACGATGTTTTTTCGAATATGTAAGGTTATATTAATCATTGAAAACAGTTAAACATAACAATATAAATTCTCCAATAATACATTTAATTTGTAATTTAATGTTTAAATACTTGCTCCACGTGTTTTTCTATAATTATGCATGTATGTTGAAGATACGTGCTGCCAAAAGAAAGACAGAGCTACATTATATTTTCAGAAACACCATTGCTTAATCAAGAATATATTATTTGATTTTTCTATACCCGCTGCTCAGAAATAAGATTTTTTGTTTTAAAGAAATTAAATTACCCAGAGCGTTTGTTTTACCATGGCGGTTAGTAGACAAATATACCTTTTGGGGAATTAAATGTAGGTTATTATACAAATAAGGCCAGACGGTGTATTGTATTTGCATTTGAGATGGTATCATCTTATCCTTTGGGGAAATTTTAAAACATAATTCTATATCAAATGATTATGCGAGCTAAATAAAAATTATTTATGAAATGTTTTTATGGTCAGGTCGTCCAGGCAACACGGCGTCAGTATACAGACTGGTGTATATGATCAGATTACAACCAACGTATTCAGCCCGTTAATTAGCTGATATGCAAGTTGAAACTCTTGAAGATAAATCCTAATACTTATTGGTTGCCTTTCTGCAATTTCCATTGGCTGAAAATATAGGTTGTATTCTAAGTAAGGTGAATGCCTTGAATGTACTTTCGTACCATGACCCCAATCTAAAACATATTCGTTTCCAGATTTGTTAAAGGAATGATTTATTGCACATCAACGGCAGAATAATGACGCACAGACAAATATATGGAGAATATTACCACTATAACTGCATGTATTTCCCAAATGATTTATTGCACCAGCGATATCTTGTTAAATCTAGGTTACCTTACTCTAAATCAGACCACCCTGGGGTCATGCTATATGTGATATTTCAATACATGTTACATGTTCAATGTAGTTGTTGCTAATATGATGATGTTTTCGCTCTCTGAAGTACCGACATTTTAGAAAAAGAAGCATACGTAACGTTCTTTAAGAAGTATTTATAGTTTTCGGTCCATAAACCTGTACAACTTCCAAGATGATTTAAAACCTTCCGAAGCTATTTATATCAACATAAACATAGTGTGTTAAGTGTTCTTTAATACGACTCATATTTCCAGCCAAAGAAATTGCAGATGGCAAACTTCAACTTAAAGGTCCGCCATCTGCAACTCATCTGATACACACTCCCTGCGTCATATTTTGTGTTGAAAATATGTCAGCCAATGAGGAAGTATTTAAAATGAGTAAAATTACTCTAAGTTATATTTTAATCATAACGAAAGACTCGTTAGCTGTGCTAAATCTGCCCATTCTTAATCATTGAAATTGTACTTCAACCCATCTTATTATTACATAAACTGATTATCTAGTCATGAAGTCTTGTCGACTTCTTTTTTTCGACTTGACAAATCAACCCCGTATGTTGCAACTCATATCGACACTTACCAATTTGATTTGACGACTATTTTTTTTACAAACCAAGACGAACCTTCTTGTGATGTTCCGATGGTCGATTATAATCGAAAAATTATTGGTCGAGCCTGGAATCGTCTCAACCGGCGAGTTTTTTCGTCTTTCCTCTCATTATTTACGTTCGGTTAATTACCTCCAATTTTCTCCTTTGACGTTAATGCATTCGGAAGTGTTCAGATGTTATTAATAACAATATGGCCGAAAGCAACAACAACACTAAATAACTTCAAACATATGCACAACGTAAGCACAGTTAAGAATTACAAGTTATTGTACAAGAATAACCTCACACTTGTCCCAACATTATCAATTGCTACAAAACCCAGAATAAAATCTTCAATGGAGACAACATCAAACTAAAAACAATGACAAATAAAGATGATCTGAAATATGAACTGATGGTTTAAAAAGTTATTTGGATGTAAAAGAAATGGTTTGTATTATATTTGCTGTGGCAGTGCGGTCTCAACTGACTCTCTTCAATTAAACAGAAAGCTCTAAAAAATCTGATAAACAGTACATATACCCTTAAAACAAAAAGGTAATTGTTTAGATTATATATATATGCAATTGTCAAATTCATACCTGGAATAAAGCAATTAATCTTTATTTATGAAATGATGCGTTTTCGAATATGTAAGGTTATATATACCAATGAAAACGAGGTAAACATAACAGCATAAATTCTCCAAAAAAACCATAGAATTTGTGACCGGACTCAACGTGTTTTTTCTATAATTATTATAATTATGCATGTATGTTGAAGCTACGCGCTGTCGAAACAAAGAAAATGCTACATTATGTTATCAGAAAAGCCATTGCTTAATCATGGAAATATTTTTTGTTTCTCCGCTGCTCAGAAATAAGACTCATTGTTTCAACAAAATTAAATTACCAAGAGCAATTGTATCACCATGGTGTGTAGTAGACAAATATAACTTTTGGGGGGAATATTATGTAGATTATTATACAATTTAGGCCAGACGGTGTATTGCATTTGCATTGGCGATGGTATTATCTTATCCTTTGGGGATTTCTATATTAAATGATTATGCGAGCTCAATGAAAATTATTTATGATATGATTAATGGGCATGTCGTGCAGCCAACACGGTGTCAGTATGCAGACTGGTTTATATGATTAGAATACAATCTACATATTCAGCCAATTAATTTGCTGATGTGCATGAATTAAGAACTTTCGCGAGCGGTCCATCTATTGCAACACTCAATAGTTGAAATTCTTAATGATTAAGCCTACAACTTATTGGTTGCCTTTTTACAAACTTTCATTGCCTGAAAATGTAAGCTGCATTTTAAGTAAGGTTAATGATCTGAATGTACTTTCGTACGATGACCTTAGCCTAAAATATATTATTTTCAAAGGTTTGTTAAAGGGAGTGATTTAGTCCATATTAACGGCAGATTAATGGCACACAGACCGGTTGGGGAATATAATCACTATATTTGCATGTCTTTCACAGATGATTTATTGCACCAGCGATATCTTCTGAAATCTAGGTTGTAACCTTCCCCTTAATCGGAACACCCTGAGGTCATGCAATTTGTGAGAGTTATTGAATCCAGATGGGATGTATTTTTGTCAGATCATTCCATTTTAATTTGTCGGCGAGTATGTAAATGTAAATGATAAACAACGTAACAGTTGAATTTTTTCCCGAAGCAAACAGTGCTCAGGGGTCATGGTTACGAACAGTCTCTAGTCCAAGTCTAGACTCAGAACCAGAAAAGCAATTTTATCAAGGAAAGAAAAGTCATATGTATTCCATATTTTATCAATACGTATGTAAATGATAGTGAACCATTCCAATAGTAGTATATTTCAACAAATTTTACCATAAATGCTCTGATAGAAGAAAATTACAATAAAATGTTTTGGCATAATGAATCTTGAGTATAAACTCAAACTTCGCGACCTAGTTTGCTTTTTTAATTGAACCTGAAAATAAAGTCATTGAGACCGTTGCCCTAAACGCTTTGCGCCGATTGAATATGCTTTTAACAAGAGGCCATGCAGTTCCTAAATTTCAAAAACGTCAGAATTTTCATTTAATTGTGTTTCTTGACAACTAATGTCGAGAGATATATTTCGTGTTTGACATAATGCAGAACTCGTTTTTTTTTCCAAACCTTCATCATGTTTTATTTAAAACAGGTGTTAAGAAAACTCCAACACAATGTGTTCAAGTGGCCAACCTTTTGTGAGGATATGACATGAGTTTTTTCAGTGTTATTATTTCAATATAAATACTTGTCCATTAATACTTTCTTAACCCTTAACGATGTTGTTTGAGTTTTATAAGATATGCAAATTTATCAGAGTTGTGGTAATTCAAAAAGGCCGTGGAGTGTTTTACTAGGCCCCGATAATTCGTATATCGATATTGTAGGGTCATGTGACATGAATATATTTTTAACTCTGAATAAAAGTCAGAAATTCCAAATTCAGGTACTTTTGCTGAAGAAAATGATCTCGAAATCGGATATAAAGCTGATGTACCCTTTTAACACACACAAAAGTTTTATCATTATAATAATAAGTTGAATAATCTCCACTATTTCGTAAAGAAGAATAGTATGTCGATCAGACAGGGAATGCTCAGACGCCGCATCCTGCCCTAACCATAATACATTGGTTCGATCGAGGAAAAATCATGGAAGTTACCTGGTAATTGTTTGAGAATGTTGATTGGCACATGATATGGAACCCAATGCATCATCATTCTGTTCATTTTGAACATTGCAAAGATATTTCATACAGTCATTTGAGAAGATGAATTTCTCTCAGTAACATCATCAGCATCGTTGACGTCCATGATCTAATTGATATTGATGAAAATGGTGGTATCTTCACAATGAACAATTCCCATCTATCAAAAAGTATTGTTGTTACAAAAGATCGGAGTAAAAAGGCTTTGTTGAATCTACAAACGCATTCTCCGTTGCAACCCTACCCCACTACAAGTCTGCTAAACGACACTTCGGTGGTGTAGCTGTGCCTTTGTTCACTTCTACACATGTGAGTATGATTTTTATTTTAATTAGTATTATTATATTTGGAATGTCGGAGAATGTGGTATTAAAGCACACTCTTACTGCAGACGGTTGGCTACATTTTCGTTTCAATGTTGTGCGAACTGTGTTGCCACGAGAATCTTCCAAATCGGACGAGTGAATATTATGAGATTCTCTAGCATTTAAAGTACACTTCGTTGCCTGCACAGACTGTAAGAACATTTTGGCGCATGCAAATAGAACTTTTATGTATAGTGCTTATGCCAGAACACAACATAACTAATAAGCACTTCTTTAAAAGGTAATATTCACATATTTATGAAAGTGATGACACTGTTGCTTAAGTGATGGCGCTGTCAGATAGTGGTCGTTCTGTCAAGGTTTTTTGCAGCTGAAGTAACGTGAAGATTTAACGCTTTTGAATTGCATACGAAATAAATGTGTCTATGTTCATCATTCATTGTTATGCTTGTTATGCCCACTAGTTGGGGACACAATCATCTACGTGAACTACATAAACTTACATGAAAACTATTCCGAAAACAGAAGACAATGGTGCCGTACATTTTACTATAAAATACCTCTTTCATAATCCTAAGTCATCGAAACAACGACTGATGTGGTGGAATGTTTGGGGTAAGCCGCTTAAAAAGTAAAACAAAACTTTCTTAAAATGCAACCTTCATTTTCGGCCAATGATAAGCAATCATTAAATGCAAGCTGAAGTAAAACTAGTGACTGCTAGATGACATAAACATTTTCAAGATTAACAATGGGATAAGTGAGCGTAGTGAAAGAGCCCTTCTTTATAATTATAGTATTTAATCAGGACATCTAACTGTCTAAGAAAAGTCCCTCATTGGGTGACACATGGTCAACGCACAATCTGATGCAGGTAGGCGGACACCCACAAAAGTAGAAATAATTAATAATTAAGTTGTATTCTAAGAAAAGTTTAGAACTTGTGTTGATATTATGTGTGGAAATGAGTTTAGATTGATGTTGAGGTTAGACTTAAGTACTGTTGTGATATTGTGGCCTGGTAAGTATTCAGTATTCATTAAAAGAAATATTTTATCCAATATTTTCAAGTCGATCTTAGACAAATTAATTTTCAATTTAATTCAATTGTATTACCCTTATGCTGTAGCACCAATAACCCCATCCAATCTCTATGGACACCAAACATGAGTAAATCACAGTGACTAGATACCAAGAGCTTAACTCATCAAACAAAACTGTCCATCCATCAAACATTTCCTAATCCCGTACGCTTGCATGGTAATAATCTCTAAAATGCATTTATAATGTTTACTTAATTCAAATATTCCCTATACTGTAAACTGATTGGGAGAATACGAAGCGTTTTTTTTTTGCTGGATGCACTGTTTAGTTGTATGAGCTGATTCCTTTCATCAAGCTTCTGTGTAGTAAACAAATAAAACTACTTACTATATATAGAAAGTGCACTTTTGGCAACATTCGGAACTCTATTTATTTCGCTTCACGACCCCCAACATTATGTATGGAGAAACATTACATAACGTTTAAAAAAGGTTATATTTCTCCAAAGAAAAATTAAATTGGCTGAACGTGATCACTGTGTATTCGGTACAAAATGACAATATCTGGTGCACGGGGACATACAGCGCGTGGAAGATGTAAAAAAAATGAATAGTAGATCAAGTAGATCCATCATGTTCAGTCTGTTCTTGAAAGCACAAACCTTTCAGTTCAGCTTCAAAATCTATAAACATGTAAGGTAGTCAATGGTTTAAGATGGTATAACCATGCTTTGATTGACTTTCATGTGTCAATTTAAAGATATAAGATGTGAAACAATGGGGATACTTCCGAAATGATTTTATTTGTCCTGTATGGATTTTTTACAATGCCAGAAATCTTTACATTTTACTACACTGCAAACAAAATTGCGTAGTAATTTTAATTTGGCAGTTTCACTTAATGACTTTACTCTTGCGACTCTTAATTATTTATGCAATACAACACTAACTTTCAACTAAAACATACAATATACATGTTAAAAGCACAATCATTTAATACTATTATTTAAACATTTACGATCTTCTTCTGCTGATGTACCGGCATACATTTGAGGATGTTTTCGATGGGAAATGGCCGAGGAATTTTGAATGTTTTGGCGAACACCTCTTCTTACAGTGGGTCGATCCCGTCTTATTATGACCTGTGTGCGGATTCGTTGAGACAATATTGCTTTTTTGTTTCAAAAACTGCAGCCAAATAGAGGATAATTATGTTTTGTCAACCCATGCACTGTTTCAAAACAGCGAGAAGTCAACCAAAAGACACAAATATAATTTCATTTCCCACCGGAAAGTAGAGAATATATTAGTTTTTTCGTGTTCTACGATCAGTCTTCAGTTTAAATGTCATGACATGTCCGTGTCCTGTTTTTACGGCATTGCTTTTTGTTCATTTGTGTTTGATTTTAGTTTCCTTTTTCACATAAAGTATTATGTTATCATCTTTCGTTTAATGTTTATACCAAATGTCCTGTTCAGACCGATGCAATCCTCTACGAACAATGTGACCATTTGATGTCGACTTTTGACAACTAAATAAAAAAAATTGTAAACACAAATTGTAATATTTCCATTTTAAAAATACGATTGGGCACTTTGAAAGAAGTTCAACTCTGATCACTGTAAATCTTTAAACCCACCAGTCACTTAATATTTGTGCGTTTTTAAACACTATATTTCTACTTTGAAACGGTGGTTGTTACTTTTTTATCTGTTTAACATTGTATTTATTTCAGAATACCAAGTTATTGCGCAGGGATAAGACGGGAAGTAGACACAGAAGTACGTGGCGTATTGATAGAACGATATTATACGTTTTTGGAATGCAATTTAATAAAACTAACAATACATACAACATGAACTAAAAATTTATGTTTTCTGTCTCGTTGTCCATTGAGCAATGCGGTCGACATCAATCCTCCTGAAATAAGCAAAACAGAATATGTTTATGTATATATGTATTTGGAAAATATTCTGAAAACATATTGCTTTAGGAAACGTTGATGTTAACCTTTCAATTAATAGATATAAACCTGTGAAATAAACACAAAGTGATCTTTCTTATTCAAAAAAGTGCAAACGAAATACTCATTCTCACCTAAATGACTTTAATATTTTCCATATTTTCCGCCATAGCCACCCTTGCCGCCAGAGCCACCACCATTGCCATAGCCTCCATAGCCTCCGTTGTTGCCATAGCCTCCATAGCCACCGTTGTTGCCCTTGCCGCCATAGCCACCGTTGTTGCCATAGCCTCCATAGCCTCCATTGTTGCCCTTGCCGCCATAGCCACCGTTGTTGCCATAGCCTCCATAGCCTCCATTGTTGCCATAGCCTCCATAGCCTCCATTGTTGCCATAGCCTCCATAGCCTCCGTTGTTGCCATATCCGCCATAGCCTCCGTTGTTGCCATAGCCTCCATAACCGCCAGAGCTGCCCTTGCCGCCATATCCACCGTTGTTGCCATAGCCTCCATAACCACCCATGTTGCCATAGCCTCCATTGCCTCCGTTCTTGCCATAGCTGCCATAGCCTCCATTGTTGCCATAGCCGCCGTTGTTGCCATAGCCTCCATAACCGCCAGAGCTGCCCTTGCCGCCATAGCCACCGCCGTTGCCATAGCCTCCATAGCCTCCGTTGTTGCCATAACCGCCATAGCCGCCGTTGTTGCCATAGCCTCCATAGCCACCATTGTTGCCCTTGCCGCCATAACTACCGCCGTTGCCATAGCCTCCATAGCCGCCATTGTTGCCCTTGCCGCCATAGCCGCCGCCGTTGCCATAGCCTCCATAGCCGCCATTGTTGCCATAACCGCCATAGCCGCCGTTGTTGCCATAGCCTCCATAGCCGCCATTGTTGCCCTTGCCGCCATATCCACCGCCGTTGCCATAGCCTCCGTTGTTGCCATAACCGCCATAGCCGCCGTTGTTGCCATAACTGCTCATGCCGCCATATCCACCTCCATAGCCGCCTTTGCCATTGCCGCCATTGCCTCGACCCCCTTTACCGCCTTTGCCATAGTAGGCATTGGCAAGTGCGAGGCACAAGAGCAGAACACAAGCAGACTTCAGCATGGTTGTACCTGTCAATGAGAATACAAAAGAACAATAAGCATTTTCAAACTATCCGCGTACACAGTCTGTGGTTTTATTTATCTATTTCGTTCGTCTTTTAAGATTTTGAACACCATTATGTTTTTAACCAAAATATCCTTGTGACTTTTAACATTTAGTCCCTAGTAACGAGTCTGGAGTGTCAAATTCAGACTCAGAAAACTGAATATTTAAACGTTTCAAAGTACCTTTAATGCCACAAACTTTGATGGTTAGACATGAAAACATGATTGTTATACATACTTACATGTCGGTTAGACATATCAACATTCTTGTCAGACATAACAACATGTCTATAATACGTAGTATGCCAGTAAGACATAAGAGTACATGCTGTCAAAAATAAGACAGTTGTGACGTTCCATATATTATGAGGATTTACTAATGTCAACGATCGCCTCATCAGATAGAATTACCGTGCAATATACAAATTTCTTTCAAATCAAACACGGTATCCTTCATAAGAATCAGTATTTTCGATATGTATGCATCCTTTTAGGTAACTAAATAAACAAATGAGTTGATTATGGAACTGATTTTTTGGAAAAAGAGTATGTCTTTAACAAAATACTACGGCACTAATTTTATAAATGTTAACGTTATAATAATATATTTCTTAAAGCATTAAAGATAAACTCTTCACCCCAAATAAAAAAAAACACATTATCTGTAATTAGTGGTAGAATTGATATAATAATACATGAAAATTGGATGAAAACATTAAACGTTTAATAAGAATAGTGGAAATGTAATTGTTATGAAAAGGAAAATGTATGTTTTTACGAACTTACGAATTGACACAAAGAGACACTATTTGACGGTCAAAATTGCAAACCATTTGGTAAAAGCAAATAGAACGTTACCATTTCAAACAATTAGCAAAAGCTGTTTAGAAATGGGTTCAAGTTAGCCGCGTTATTACCGACATAATTGTTAATTTTCAAACGTGGAATATTTCACGATGAGTTCAAATATTTAAATATAAACAGTTGAAACTGTTGTCTTATTCATTGCTAGAAATACAGCAGATCACATGCGAGTACCAAGGCAACACAATTATTTTGAAAGTTAACAACGATGCCGTTAACAACGTTAACTCAAAATTATGTATTTAATCGGTCTGAATGCATTTGGATTTATTTTAAATAAATGCCTGTTCTTCCATTAATGGTGTTAACATTTAATTCAATTTGAAGACGGACATTTATCACCTAAAGGATACATTATATAGCTTAGTGTTTGTTATGAAAATACAAAGTTTGTATTTTGCACACTGATAACTGTAGCATGTTCATGCTATGGAACTATTAAATATAGACTTTAAACGTTCTTAGATGATATTTATTTCTATTAAATCATAACATAATCTGATAATTTCAAGAAGCTGTGTATCTTAGCAGAAAAGCTCACAAAAGACAGAAAGAATTGTACTTACGAATTTGCTGCACGATTCAAGTGGCTGACAGCTATCCTTTGCAAAGTGACCAGTGGGCAGGCGGATTAAATACCGCCGGTCAACGTCGTTAACTCGCCGTAAAAAAGTAAACGTCACTCACTTGTCAGGTCTAGGTCATTTCAATTCCTTAAACGCCGACCAGTGGCCATGTACCGTACGAGACGTGGTCAGGTTCCAGTCCAGATGGTGATCACAGAAGCGTCAATGTCAGGTTATAAAAGGAACACATGGTTAATATGTTATATAAAGTGACTCGCTTACGTTTCTTCTTTTTTTATTTAGCGTGAGTCGTGAACCATATGCTTGTTTAAAAATATAACATCATCTAAGGTTTAAATAAGAGCTCTGGTGTTATTAGTGGTCAACAATTTTTTTTGTCTAATGAGAAGGCAGTAGTTCTCAAGTTTTTTAATAATTTGTTAGCATTTGGTCGTTTATAAACATTAGTTGGCCCATCCAGTAGGTAGTTAATACACACATATGTAGACTACTTAAACGTTGAATTTCGTTCCATCAAGCCATTTATTGTTGTAAGAAAATACTACCAACCTTCAACAATAGCTTAATTTATTTAAAAATTGACAGGAAAAGCTTTATTATGCCGAAAATACTTACTAACGCATTTATTTCTTAAATGATTTTAGACTTCGATTTGCAAATCTATGTTCAAATGATTAGGTCTGTAACTTGTTGGTGTTTGTTAATAAAAGAAATCGTAAAATTAAATTAATTTTCAACAAAGTTTAATAAGTCGTTGCCGACAATAAAATCGTGAACGTGTCCCAGATGGACCGTTTTGACATAAAACAATTATTTTTAGTCAATTTTCCAATGTAAATACGAAAAAATGCGATCTGATTTCTATCAGCAGTCTTCTATCACTCGTTTCTAGACATTTACGCAAATAATGGCTCATTCCAAGACAAAAATAAATAGATAAAATTGTCAAATCGGTCAATCTGTTAGAGCGCACTTTTAATGAGGATATCATTTCACCTAGGCTGACTTTTATTGTTCCTCACTACAATGGTGAATATCATTTCCTGTTGCATCGATGAATGTATTATACATCTGCATTCGACTTTCGGGTCGGTGCAAATGATATGCATGTATATATATATTATAATGTTATTAACTACCTATATTGTCACCTTTATTAATTAGGTGATTTAATATTACCCAGTTATTTGTGGAAGGTTAGCTTTATTGACCTGTCCACGAATGGCAAACGACAATACTGCGGACCGAGAGCAAATAAATCGGCCAATATGAAGTATTTTATTAATTAACTATTACGCAAGCTACGACATTTTGCTTAAAACTTTCTTAATTCTTATTTAAGAGTTTTCATGAAGCTTACCATGGATTTTGCTTTTCAAGACAAAACAGACAGGTATTTGCTGATTTTGACATGCATCCTTTATAGTGGCATTGCACAGACTTATGATTGCACTGTACAGTCTAAGTAAGCATATCAGTTCGTGATTATTGTATTTCCGGCAATCATATTCTATATTAATGTTGTACATTCTCCATATTGCATAACCAGGGGCGGTTTCAGAATTATTTAACGTTAAAAAGAAGTTACTTAGGGGTGCAACCCTTCGATTAGTGCCTCTTCCTCAAAACTGTAATTTATTTGTATTAAGGTGTTGGCAGGAGGGTTAGAGGTAGTTCCCACGGAATGTTTTAACATTTTTAAGTCCGAAATGGTGCGTTTTTGATTCATTTTATTACATTGTTTTCCTATATTGAAAAAGGTAAACTTATACGATTTAAAGGGGGGGGTGCCCGCCCCGTGGAGCAGCTAGCGATAACTCTTCTTGATAATCTAGCTATGGTGTTTTTAACGATGATCACTTGTATCAAATATTATGTCGTTGCCTTGACAGTTATAAAAATTCATATGCTTTCGGAAAACGTTAAGGATAATTATTTCGAAGACATGGCCGTCCCTAGTCTCAGTTCAGGTTAGTGCTTTTGTGTATCATTTCGAATTTCATGGCCATTTTCCATTGTAAACAACTTCAGATGTATATGGACGGTTTATGGTGTCAGAAATCTTTACATTTAACTACACTTACAGTAGATTGCGTATTAAATTTAATGTAGCATTTAAACTTAATGACTTCAATCTTGGGATTCTTAAATAGTTATGCAACAAAACATATTACTGGCTATTACTTTAAACATAGATATACAGCATACACATTAGAACACTACATCCGATTTATTATATTATATTTAGGATTTCTTAACTACTTTTACCTATGTACCGGCATACATTCGATTTTTTTTTAAATAAAAAATGGCCGAGGAGTTCCGAATGTTTACGTATAAATTTGCGTGTAGTATAGGCCATAATAAACTGATTATTTGGTCAGCATCGGGTTATATTTCATAACCTTCCTTACCGACATGAAATTGAAACAGGGCACAATGGAAAAAAAATCTTAATTTCTTTTATTACTAGAAATTCCGTTCAGAGAAAATTTCACCGTTTTAAACAGAAACATAAAAAACGTATGTATGTGTAAGTAAATACATCCTTCAAACTGACCATCTCACTCTATTTTACATATGTTTAACACAAATCCTTAGTATTCTTATTGCAAGATTTACATGATAGTACATGCACTAATGCTTTTAATTATGATGGCTTAAAACCCATGCCCTCGATTACGCCAAGCATAAAATCAATATAGCACGGTGTAATCACATACTTACCGCCTTGACCTCGAATGACGTCATGTGTTATCGCTGCCTTCTGCTTGCCGCGTTGATTGGCAAATCTATACGTCTAATGCAGTCAGTTTGAAGTAATTTGATATATTGCCCGCCCGGCAAAACGAGAAATGAAAAGAAATCGTGTTGTTCTGGTAAAATGTCAGATATCACACTCCAATATGGTATGGATTTTAGTGTTTATTCCGGCGTTCTTTTGTCATTTGTTTAAATAAGAGTTTATTATGCGCGCCTAAGCAAATAAAAATGAAAGGGGGATGACCCTTGTTATCCTGAACTTCACTTTAGTTTAACTTGCATACTTTTGAATGTGCTTGCTTGATAATGTGATCGCTGTTTGACTTCGATATTTAAGAGACGGAAATTAATTGTACGAATATTTAAGAAGTATCTATAGTTTTAGGTCAATATACCTTGTTGATATCAAGATGATTTGGCGTCATATTCCATACAAACCTAGATAAACGTGCTAGGTTGCCTTTATTGTGGTGGAGTCGACAATTTTGTGGCAAAGATAATATTTTCAGCTCGTCTGTTTTTTTAAAATAAAAAGTGAAAGCCTTGTAAAGCCTTGGACGTGAACAAACTTTTACTTTAGTCAGAATATGTACATATTACAAAGTCATATGCTCTAAAAGACACTGCACAAATGTGTTGCAAAGTCAATAACTCTGTTTTTAATCATTGAGGAGTCACGCACCCTTTCGGCGGAAAACTTACAGATGTATGACAGTCAGGAGAGATCTGTATTTGGTCCTTTGGTACTTTTAAATCATCAGTTCATATCTCAGTTTTACTTGATTTTTCATGATTTTTCAGTTGATGCTGCTTCAATGAATCTTAAATTCTTGATATTGTACCAATTGATAATGTTGGGACAAGTGTGTGGTAATGTGGTACATAGTGTTAACCCCCGGTAAACTCGTGTTCAGATCTCATGTTTCATTCGCCGTTCCTAGGCGGTTAACTAAAGCTGTATTGATGCGCGTGTTGTCTGTCTGTGATGAATGTACGTTTGTATCTCCCATTTATAAGTAATGTTTGACTTTATGATATGACAGATAAGAAGAGAGGTATCAATATAAGCTATAAGCTATCTCCTCAATCCTTAATTATCATGTACGTATTTTATGTATTAACTGAATTAAAAGTATATGAATAGATATTGTTTAAACCCAGTGTTGTTCTCCCTTCAATATCCTGGTACACTGTGTACGTAATATAAAATTCCACTGCCGACAGGGCACGCTATCAATAACTGAAACGTTTGCTATGACGCCGGATGTATTAAATAATAACAATAAAAAAATGTAAATATTCTTACGTCAGATTACACCCACTTCTGGTCTTACATGACTTCATTCAAGAATTTTTATCTATTTACATTTCTTGTTGTTTTTTGCGTCAAAGGAATTGCTCTTCCTGAAGTTTTTTATCTTTAAATATTGTCTTAATATGTATGTTTGTCTACAGGAATACACCGAGTGATGGCTTACGGTGACAGTTGTTCAATAATAAAACAATCCCTCTTGTCTAACACAGAATAAGTACGAACATTATTATTCAAGTTCATTACTAATGTCGTGCGACCTTGCAACAAAGCCATGGCAATTACGAGCTAAGTGCTTATTGCAGTTTACAGACTATGTAGCTAAAACGATCTGAATGCGATGAAAGTAATATATGACTGATAGCAGACATACACAGGGGCGTAGCAAGGATTTGTCGGAAGTGGTGTGGAAATTGGAAGTAGGTGCGTCCATTACCCCATAACCGAAATATCTATAAAGGTCTTATTGTGGGTCAGGAGGTTCGAAGGTCCTGCCTCAAAAACATTTTAGCTATAAGTAGACTAAATGTGTCTTTGTGTATTGTATTTATTTTCAATCCAATACTGATATTAAAAAGTTAACGTGGACAACTTAAGGGCATGGGGGAGGGTTAAATGGGGCGTGATTTGGGGCAGGGTCGTAAACCCAACAAGGCCAAGATAGGCTAGTACCGGGAGGGTTAAAGTAATAATTGATTAAGGTCCAAAAAACGGCTTAATTAAAATCAACTAGCAATTCCCAAACTATTAGAATAATGACTTTTCTCTCTCTCCAAAACAAGGCAATACTCAATGATATTCACAGAACAAATACTAACAACAATTTAGTTTACGCCTGTCTACACAATAACTTTATCCTTGACTCATGAAATATAAAAAAGTAGCAGATAAATGTTGCCAACTTAATAGATTTCGTAAATAATGAAAAAGGGTTAAGATTTTAACATACTTTGATATCTAAATGAAATGGGCTTCGTATACGACGTTGCGTAAGAATCGAACCACCATTTTTATATCGCCTAAATTATCATTGATTCATGGTCCTGGGCACCGACATGTATTAGCCGGGAGCCGAAAGTACCTGAGATAATTTTAAAACCTGTTTAGCTGTTCATGAGATAGATTATATGCAATTTCTTAGCAGTCTTGGAACAAAATATTTCTTGATTTTACAAAACGACTTTTGACCACTGGTAGCTGATGGCAATTGTAGGATGTAGCTTAGATTTGCATATATAATACTTTCCTTTGGAGAAACGTTAACAACCAATTTATCAAGATCAGACGTTTCGGTGGTTATGGCACATTCATTAACAAATTTAGATGAAGTAGCTCATTCGGAAAACCTCAGCAATTTTCCATCGAAAACAAACTCGTGTGTACGCCGGTACATCAGTAAAAGTAGTTCGTAAAATTCAAAATAAACCTATTACTTAAGTATAGTGTTTTAATATGTACTTTGTATATATAAGTTTAAATCGATTGCCGTAGAAGTGTATAATTGCATAAAAAATAACATTCCCAAGAGTTAAATCATTAAGTTTTCACAGGTAAACTGAAAATACTACTTGATTTTGTGCAGTTAAATAAAATAAATCTTACAATTTGTGAACCGTCCATTAACATCCGAGGTTGTTTTTGATGGAAAATGGACGAGGCGTTCGGAATGGAAGTAGCAATGGTTTATGTTATAAAATAATATATAAGTTGTTATTGCAATACGGTCTTGGTGCAACTGTTCCGTCTCTACTTACTATCTTCTATTTAAACGAAAGTTCTAAAATATGTTTGGGATAGACATAACAGATATCCTAAAATTATAAAGGTCATGTTTGGAGTATATACATACATACATATATATACATACATCTAATTTATACCTCAAAAGTATGCTTAAGTAATATGTAAGGTTATATTAACCAATGGAAACGAGTTGAACAAAACAGCATAAAATCTCCAAAAAAATACATAGATTTTGTTATCTAATGTATATTGACCGGACTCGACGTGTTTTTCAATAAGTATGCATGTATGTTGAAGCTACGCGCTGTCGAAACAAAGATATTGCTACATAATATTTTTAGGAAAGGCATTGCTTAATCAAGAAAATATGATTTGATTGTTCTATCCCCGCTGCTCAGAAATAAGATTCTTTGTGTCAACGAAATTAAATTACTCAGAGCGTGTGTACCACCATGGCGGTTAGTAGACAAATATAACTTTTGGGGAATATAATGTAGGTGATTATAAAAATTAGACCAGACGGTGTATTGCATTTGCAATTGAGATGGTATTATCTTATCCTTTGGGGGGAATCTAAAAACACAATTCTAGATCAAATGATTATGCGAGCTCAATGAAAATTATTTATGGTATGATTAATGGGCAGGTCGTCCAGCCAATCCGGCGTCAGTATACAGATTGGTTTATAATTAGAATATAGCCTACATATTCAGCCAATTAATTTGCTGATACGCAAGTAGAAATTCTTGATGATTAAGCCTTGTACTTATTGGTTGCCTTACTGCAATTTTCATAGGCTCAAAATAAAGGTTGTTTTCTAAGTAAGGTTAATGTTTTGCATGCACTTCCGTCCCATGACCCCAATCTAAACTATATTTTTTTCAGGGTTGTTAAAGGAATGATTTATTGCACATCAACGGCAGAATAATGACGCACAGACAAATATATGGAGAATATTACCACTATCACTGCATGTATTTCCCAAATGATTTATTGCACCAGCGATATCTTGTTAAATCTAGGTTACTTCAACTAAATCAGACCACCCTGTGGTCATGCTATATGTGATATTTCAATATCAGTTTTAGTTGTTTGATCCAGATGTGATGTATTTGCGCCAGATGATTCCATACCTATTTGTCTACGATTCCGTAAATTTAAGTGTTATATATTTGTTACCTGTGATACATGTTTAATGTAGTTGTTGCTAGTATGATGATGTGTTCGTGTCTTTAGTACCGACATTTTAGAAAATGAAGCATGCGCAACGTTCTTTTAAGAAGTATTTATAATTTTCGGTCAATAAACCTGTACAACTTTCAAAATGATTTAAAACCTGCCGAAGCTATTTATATCAACACAGACATTGTGTGTTAAGTTTTCTTGAATACGACTTACATTTCCAGCCAAAGAAATTGCAGATGGCAATCTTCAACTTAAAGGTCCGCCATCTGCCTCTCATCTCATACACACTCCCTGCGTCATATTTTGTGTTGAAAATATGTCAGCCAATAAGGAAGTATTTTAAAAGAGTAAAATTACTCTAAGTTATATTTTAATCATAAAAAAGGCTCGTTAGCTGTGCTAAATCTGCCCATTCTTAATCATTGAAATGTTACTTTAAGCCATCTTATTATGACATAAACTGATGGTCTAATCATGAAGTCTTGTCGACTTGTTTTTTGACTTGACAAATCAAACCTCGAATGTTGCTAAAGTCATATCGACACTTACCAAATTGATTTGGCGACTGTTTTTTGGACAAACCTAGATGAACCTACTTGTGATGTTCCGATGATCGATTTTAATCGAAAATTTATTGTTTGAACCTGAAATTGGCGACAATCGATTGTATTTGGTCATAATCGATCATCGTCTCAACAGGCGAGTTGTTTTTCGTCTTTCCTCTCATTATTCACGTTAGTTTCCGCCAATTTTATGCTCTGAGGTTTGTTATCATTCACAGTATGGCCGAATGCAACAACAACACTAACTATCGGCCAACGTATGCATAACGTAAGCAGAGTTAAGGATTATGAGTTATTGTACAATAATAAAACTTTAAATAAATTATTGTCAAAAACCAATCGTACTATCAATAATCGGTTACTTTAGTGGAACCGAGTATCGATAGTCAACCAGGAAAATCTTCCCAACACTAAAACCTGCTATGTTGTCATTATTGTTTGGAGTCATCAATTTTGTGTCCAGATAAAACAAATTCAAATGAGAAACATGTACGCATTAAAAACACCTTAGTTTCGTCGTTGCTCTTGAAATGAACAAAAGTTTACCTGGTTAAATAAAACAGTCAAAATATGTACATGGAACTTGGTATATCTGCTCCTAGAGACAGTGCACTTGTGTAGCAAAGCCGATAACTCTGTTTATAATCCATGAAGAGTCACGCACCTTTTCAACCGAAAACAATACAGATATATGACCACGGTTAACTCATGTTCCAGTCAACTCGTATTCCACTCGCCGTACCTAGGCAGATATCTCATCAATTATTAGTAAAACTGTTTTTGTGCGTCAAAAGAATTGCTCTCCCGGAAGTTATTATCTTTATGCATTGTCTTATTATATATATTTGTCTACCGGAATACACCGTATGATAACGATGACATTTGTTCTATACTGACACAATCCCTCCTGTCTAATAAATAAATAAGTGCGAACATTATAATTCACGTTCGTTACTGATGTCGTGCGACCTTGCAACAAAGCCATGGCAAATACAAACTTCCACTTAGCTAATTGCAGTTTACAGACTTTGAAGCTTAAACGGTCTTAATGGGTTAAAGGCAATACATGACTGGTATCAGACACACACAGGAACAGGGCGAGGATATATCGTAGGGGTGCCCATTACCCCTTAACTGAAATATCTTTAAAGGTCTTAACTTGGGTCGGGAGGTTTTAGGGTTCTCGCCTAAAGACTATTTCTGCTATATGTAGTCTTCAATGTGTCTTGGTGGTTTGTATTTATTCTTGCTGCGATACTGATGTCAAAATGTTTACTTTGACAATATAAGAGCGTGTGAGATGGGTCGGCGCAGGGGGTGGGGTGGGGTCCATTATGTTGACACACTTTGCCTGAGCATGCTTTGCGGCATTAGGTATTGTCTCAATCAAAACATAGCAATATAGTGTGTCGGGCTTTTGACTATACCGACAAGACCAAGAACTAACCCAAATAATAGAGGAGAATAATAGGTTACTACAATGGGTGTTTACGTAAGAATTGATTTAGGTCCAAAAACAATCGGACTTAAGATAAACTAGCAAATCCAAAAAAAATGGCAATAATGACATTTTTCTCTCCAGAAATGGGCAATACTCAATAATGTTCACAGAATGAATACTAACAGAAATTTAGTTTACGCCTGTCTACACAAAAAACTTTATCCTTGACTCATGGAATATAAAAAGTAGCAAATAAATACACTAAATAATAATCGAATACATTTCGTCAAAAAGTGAAATTTGTTTAAAGATTTTGATTTATATTGAAACCCTTAAATAATGAAATGGTCTTCGAATGCGGCGGTGCGTGAGAAACCATCCACTCATACACTTACGTAGTTTACATTTGCATATATACTACTATCCTTTGGTGAAACGTTAACAACCAATTTATCAAGATGAGACGTTTCGGTCCTTACGGCATATTGAATAAACGAATTTGGATGAAAAAGAAATGGTTTATATTATATTTGCTATGGCAGTGCGGTCTCAACTGACTCTCTTCTATTAAACAAAAAGTTCTAAAAAATCTGATATACATTACATATACCCTTAAAACATAAAGGTAATTGTTTAGATTATATACATATGCAATTGTCAAATTCATACCTTGAATAAAGCAATTAATCTTTATTTATGAAAAGGATGCGTTTTCGAATATGTAAGGTTATATATACCAATGAAAATAAGGTAAACATAACAGCATAAATTCTCCAAAAAAATACGAAAATTTTGTTATCTAATGTATATTGACCGGACTCAACTTGTTTTTCTATATTAATTATAATTATGCATGTAGGTTGAAGCTACGCGATGTCGAAACAAAGAAAATGCTACATTATGTTATCAGAAAAGCCATTTCTTAATCATGGAAATATTTTTTGATTGTTCTATCTCCTCTGCTCAAAAATAAGACTCCTTGTTTCAACGAAATTAAATTACCAACAGCAATTGTATCACCATGGCATGTAGTAGACAAATATAACTTTTTGGGGAATAAAATGTAGATTTGTACACAATTTAGGCCAGACGGTGCATTGCATTTGCATTGGCGATAGTATTAGCTTATCGTTTGGGGAATTCTATATCAAATGATTATGCGAGCTCAATAAAAAATACTTTATGATATGATTAATGGACAGGTCGTCCAGCCAACAAGGTGTCAGTATGCAGACTGGTTTATATGATTAGAATACAATCTACATATTCAGCCAATTAATTTGCTGATGTGCATTAATTAAGAACTTTCGCGAGCGGTCCATCTATTGCAACACTCAATAGTTGAAATTCTTAATGATTAAGCCTAGAACTTATTGGTTGCCTTTTTGCAAACTTTCATTGCCTGAAAATGTAAGCTGCATTTTAAGTAAGGTTAATGATCTGAATATACTTTTGTACGATGACCTTAGCCTAAAATATATTATTTTCAAAGGTTTGTTAAAGGGAGTTATTTAGTCCACATTAACGGCAGATTAATGGCACACAGACAAGTTGGGGAATATAATCACTATATTTGCATGTCTTTCACAGATGATTTATTGCACCAGCGATATCTTCTGATATCAAGGTTGTAACCTTCCACTATATCGGAACACCCTGAGGTCATGCTATTTGTAATATTTCAATGTCAGTAAGAGTTATTTAATCCAAATGGGATGTATTTGTGTCAGATCATTCCATATTTATTTGTCTGCGATTATGTAAATGTAAGTTTGGCACTTACATTTACATAATCGCAGACAAATAAATATGGCACAGTTGAGTTTTTTCCCGAAGCAAACAGTGCTCAGGTGTCATGATTACGAACAGTCTCAAGTCTAGACTCAAAACCTGAAAAGCATTTTTATAATGAAACGAAAAATCATATGCATCAATATTTTATCAATACGTATGTAAATGATAGTAAAACATTCCAATAGTAATATACTTCAACAAATTTTAACATCAATGCTCTGATAGAAGAAAATTACAATAAAATGTTTTGCCATAATGAGTCTTCAGTATAAACTCAAACTTGAGACTGTTCGTAATCACAACCATAAGCCTTAAAAATACCTGTGTTTTAGGCCACTCTTGCCTACCTGGCAAAAGCCCTCGACCTTAGAGTTGTTCGACCTTAGATAAAAAATCAGATATTCAAAATTTAGTTGTGTTGACTGCGACGTCCTTTTGCGTTGATTACATGTAAATACATGAAGTATTAATTATTCAATACATAATGTAGAAAAATGCTATGTTCGGAATTCGCGACCTAGTTTGACCTGAAAACAAAGTCCATTGAGACCGTTGCCCTAAACTCTTTGCGTCGATTGAATATGCTTTTAACAAGAGGTCATGCAGTTCCTAAATTCCATAAACGTCAGAATTTTCATTTAATTGTGTTCTTGACAACTAATGTCGTGAGAGATATATTTCGTGTTTGACGTAATGCAGAACTCGTGGGGTATTTTCCAAAAAATCGTCATGTATTATTTAAAACAGGTGTTAAGAAAACTCGAATACAATGTGTTCGAGTGGCAACCTTTTGTAAGGATATGACATGAGTTTGTTCAGTGTTATTATTTCAATATAAATACTTGTCCATTAATACTGGAGTGCCGATAATTATTGGAGGGTCATGTGACATGAATATATTTTTAACTCAGAATAAAAGTCAGAAATTCCAAATTCAGGTACTTTCACTGAAGAAAATGATCTCAAAATCGGATATGGAACCGATGTTCCCTCTTAACACACAAAACAATTTTAACATTGAGAAAAGTTGACAACGTTTTAACTCTAATATTAAGAATAATCTCCACTATTTCGTAAAAAAAGAACAGTATGTCGATCAGACACGGAATGCTCAGATGCCGCATCCTGCTTTTACCACCATACACTGTTTCGATCGGAGAAAAATCATGGAAGTTACCTGGTAATTTTTTGAGAATGTAGATTGGCACGTGAAATGGAACCCAAGGCATCATCATTCTGTTCATTTTGAACATTGCGAAGATATTTCATACATTCATCAGAGAAAATGAATTTCTCTCGGTAAAGGATCACCAGCATCGTTGACGTGCATGATCATCTTGATACTGATGAAAATGATGGTATGTTCACAACTAACAATTTACGATTCCAATCTATCAAATAATATTGTCGTTACAAAAGATCGGAGTAAAAAGGCTTTGTTGAATCTACAAACGCATTCTTCATTGTAACCCTACCCCACTACACGGCTGATAAACGACACTTCCGTGGTGTAGCTGTGCCTTATGTTTACTACTACACATGTGAGTATGTTTTATACTTTCATTGATATCAAAATGACCTATTTCGGAAGTCGGAGAATGTGGTACCGTGTATTAAAGAACACTTTTACTGCATACGGTTGGCTACAATTTTGTTTCAATGTTGTGCGAGCTGTGTTGCCACGAGATTTCTTCCGAATCGGACAAGTGAATATTTTGAGATTCTCTATCATTTTAAGTACACTTCGTTGCTAACACAGGTCGTAAGAACATTCTGGCGCATGCGAATAGAACTATTATGTATAGTGCTTACGCCAGAACACAACATTATTTATAAATTAAACTAGTTTAAATTCTAAGTAACTGCTAGATGACATTTTGAATATTAACAATGGGGTGCATGAGCGTAGTGAACGAGCCCTTCTTTTTAATTATAGTATTTAATCAGGTCATCTAACTGTCTAAGAAAGGTTACTCATTGGGTGACACATGGTCAACGCACAATCTGACCCAGGAAGGCGGACACCCACGAAAGTATGAATTCTTAATGATTAAGCCTATGTTTAGAACCATTGTTGATATTATGTGTGGAAATGAGTTTAGATTGATGTTGAGGTTAGACTTAACGTACTGTTGGGATATTGTGGCCTGGTAAGTATTTAGTATTCATTAAAAGAAATATGTTATCCAATATGTTCAAGTCGATCTTAGACAAATAAATGTTCAATTAAATTCACTTGTATTTTTATTTTTTTGTAATCATGAGTAAATCACAGTGACTAGATACAAAGAGCTTAACTCATAAAACAAAACTGTTAATCCATTAAACATTTCCTTTTTCCGTACGCTTTCATAGTAATTATCTCTATAATGCATTTATAATGCTTACTAAATTCAAATATTCCCTAAACTGTAAACTGATAGGCAGTATACGAAGCGGATATTTTGGTAGATACATTGTTTAGTTTTATGAGCTGATTCCTATCATCAAGCTTCTGTGAAGTAAACAAATAAAACTACTATATATAAAAGTGCACTTTTGGCAACATTCGTAACTCTATTTATTTCGCTTACGACCCCCAACACTATGTGAAGAAACATTAAATAACGTTTCAAAAGGTTACATTTCTCCTAAGAAAAATAAAATTGGCTGAACGTGACCACTGTGTATTCGATACAAAATGACAATATCTGGTGCACGGGGACATACAGAGCGTGGAAAATGTAAAAAAAAAATGGATAGTAGATCAAGTAGATCCATCATGTTCAGTCTGTTTTTGAAAGCACAAACCTTTCAGTTCAGCTTCAAAATCTATAAACATGTAAGGTAGTCAATGGTTTAAGATGGTACAATCATGCTTTGATTCACTTTCATGAGTCAATTTAAAGATATAAGATGTGAAACAATGGGGAGGTACGTCCGAAATGGTTTTATTTGTCCTGTAAGGATTTTTTACAATGCCAGAAATCTTTACATTCTACTACACTGCAAACAAAATTGCGTAGTAATTTCAAATTGCTAGTTACACTTAATTGCTTTTCTTTTGCGACTCTGAATTATTTATGCAATACAACACTAACTTTTAACTAAAACATACAATGTACATGTTAAAAGCACAATCAATTAATACTATTATTTAAACATTTACGATCTACTTCTGCTGATGTACCGGCATACATGAGGATGTTTTCGATGGGAAATGGCCGAGGAATTTTGAATGTTTTGGCGAACACCTCATTTTACAGTGGATCGATCCCGGCTTATTATAACCTGTGCGCGGATTCGTTGAGACAATATGGCTTATTTTGGTTGAAAAACTGTAGCCAAAGAGAGGATAATTATATTTTGTCAACCAATGCACTATTTCAAAACAGTGAGAAGTCAAATATAAGACACAAATATAATTTCATTTACCACAGGGAAGTAGAAATATATTTGTATTTTCGTGTTCTACGATCAGTCTTCAGTTTAAATGTCATGACATGTCCGTGTCCTGTTTTTATGGCATTGCTTTTTGTTCATTTGTGTTTGATTTAAGTTTCCTTTTTCACATAAAGTATAATGTGATGATCTTTCGTTGATTGTTTAAACCAAATGTTCTTGCAAGAGTTCAGACCGATGCAATCTTGTACGAACAAAGTGACCATTTGATATTGACTTTTGGCAACTAAATAAAAAAAATTGTAAACTCAAATTGTAATATTTACATTTTAAAAATACGATTGGGCACTCCGAAAGAAGTTTAACTTTTCAAAATGTGTTTTATTATGAACTTATGGTGTTTTCAAGTTAACAGTAAAAAAGTGTATCAATAGTTCGTATTTTGTTTATTTTTTGTAAACCGCAACCGTTTTACATAACCAGTATGATTTCAGAATTAAAGGTCAAAATTTCGTTGGGATCTTGATTTCGTGGATAAGCCAACCCACGAAGTTCACGAAAATAAATATCCAACGAATATTTATGATTTCATAGTATATAGAAGCACTTGCCAATTACGATTGATTGCCTTTTTTAAACTGTCGACATAGCAAACGGTATTTCTAGGCAGAAGGTTGAATAAACAGTAGTATGTCTGTCTTCAAAAGAGCTAAAAGCTACAATGCAGAAAAGATGCACTCTTACTCCCAAATAAGCATTACCACAATTAATACAATTGTTTTGATTTACCGGAAATGATCAATAAGTATGAAAATAATGATTCTGATGAAGGATACCGAGTTGAATTTGAAAGAACTGTGCAGAAAACACGGTAGTTCTACTTTATGAGACGGCAGTTGATCACTGTAAATCTTTTAGGACCCACCAGTCACTTAATATTTTCAAACACCGTATTTCTACCTTATGAGACGGTAGTTGATATTTTTTTCCTTTTAACATTGTATTTATTTCAGAATACAAAGTAATTGCGCAGGGATAAGATGGGAAGAAAAAACGAAGTACGTGACGTATTGATAGAACGATATTATACGTTTTTGGAATGCAATTTAATAAAACTAACAATACATACAACATGAACTAACAATTTATGTTTTCTGTCTCGTTGTCCATTGATCAATGCGGTCGAAATTTATTCTCCTGAAATAGTCAAAACAGAATATGTTTATGTATATATGTATTGGGAAAATATATGTTGCTTAGGAAACGTTGATGTTAACCTTTTAATTAATAGATATAAACCTGTGAAATAAACATAAAGTGATCTTTCTTTCAAAAAAGTGAAAACGAAATACTCATTCTCACCTAAATAACATTAATATTTTCCATATTTTCCGCCATAGCCACCCTTGCCGCCAGAGCCACCACCATTGCCATAGCCTCCATAGCCTCCGTTGTTGCCATAGCCTCCATAGCCACCGTTGTTGCCCTTGCCGCCATAGCCACCGTTGTTGCCATAGCCTCCATAGCCTCCATTGTTGCCATAGCCTCCATAGCCTCCATTGTTGCCATAGCCTCCATAGCCTCCGTTGTTGCCATATCCGCCATAACCTCCGTTGTTGCCATAGCCTCCATAACCGCCAGAGCTGCCCTTGCCGCCATATCCACCGTTGTTGCCATAGCCTCCGTAACCACCCATGCTGCCATAGCCTCCATTGCCTCCGTTCTTGCCATAGCCGCCATAGCCTCCATTGTTGCCATAGCCGCCGTTGTTGCCATAGCCTCCATAGCCTCCGTTGTTGCCCTTGCCGCCATAGCCACCGCCGTTGCCATAGCCTCCATAGCCTCCGTTGTTGCCATAACCGCCATAGCCGCCGTTGTTGCCATAGCCTCCATAGCCGCCATTGTTGCCCTTGCCGCCATAGCCACCGCCGTTGCCATAGCCTCCATAGCCGCCATTGTTGCCCTTGCCGCCATAGCCGCCGCCGTTGCCATAGCCTCCATTGTTGCCATAACCGCCATAGCCACCGCCGTTGTTGCCCTTGCCGCCATAGCCGCCGTTGTTGCCATAGCCTCCATAGCCGCCATTGTTGCCCTTGCCGCCATAGCCGCCGCCGTTGCCATAGCCTCCGTTGTTGCCATAACCGCCATAGCCGCCGCCGTTGCCATAGCCTCCATAGCCGCCATCGTTGCCCTTGCCGCCATAGCCGCCGCCGTTGCCATAGCCTCCGTTGTTGCCATAACCGCCATAGCCGCCGTTGTTGCCATAACTGCTCATGCCGCCATATCCACTTCCATAGCCGCCTTTGCCATTGCCGCCATTTCCTCGACCCCCTTTACCGCCTTTGCCATAGTAGGCATTGGCAAGTGCGAGGCACAAGAGCAGAACACAAGCAGACTTCAGCATGGTTGTACCTGTCAATGAGGATACAAAATAACAATAAGCATTTTTAAACTATCCGCGTACACATTCTGCGGTTTTATTTATTTAATTCGTCTTTTAAGATTTTGAACACATTATATTTATAACCAACATATCCTTGTGACTTTTAATATTTTGTCAGTAGTAACGAGTCTGGAGTGTCAGATTCAGACTCAGAAAAGTGAATATTTAAACGTTTCAAAGTACCTATAATACCTCAAACTTTGATGGTAAGACGTGAAAACATGATTGTTATACATACTTACATGTCGATTAGACATATCAACATTCTTGTCAGACATACCAACATGTCTATAATACGTAGTATGCCATTTAGACATAAGTGGACATGACGTCACAAATAAGACAGTTGTTGCGTTCTTATTAAGTATGAGGATTTACTAATGTCAACGACCGCCTCACTGGGTAGAATTACCGTGTTTTATGCACCTTTCTTTCAAATCAAACACGGTTTCCTTCATAGGAATCATTGTTTTCGATATGTATGCACCCGTTTTGGTAACTAAACAAATGTGTTGATTGTGATACTGCTTATTTGGGAATAAGATTACGTTTTTAACAAAATGCCGCGGCAGTTTTTAAAAATGCTTACCTTAATATAATATTTCTTGAAGCATTTAAGACGAACTCTTACACCCAAATAGAATTTACGACATTTAATACAAATGTTGTTACATACCAACAGGATAAATAAATGTCGAAAACAATGGTTCTTATTAAGAATACCGAGTTTAATGCAGAAAACCCGGAATGTCTACTTTATGAGACGACAGTGGATCACAGTAAATATTTTAGCACTCACTAATCATGTAATACTTTCGTTGTTCAGCTATAATATATATGGTTACAATCATGTTATCAGTAATAAGTATATTCCATAAATGCATCATTTAATAAGTAGTAAAAGGTTTATCACTCAAAATTTATGTTTATTACACGTGTGAATGTATTGATTTTGAAAAAAATGCCACTCTAAAAGATAAAAAAAATACATTATCTGTAATTAGTGGTAGAATTGACATAATAATACATGAAAATTTGATGAAAACATTAAACGTAATGAGAATAGTGGAAGTTTAATTGTTACGAATAGGAAAATGGATGTTTTTACGAACATACAAATTGAAACAAAAAGACACTATTTGACGGTAAAAATTGCAAACCATTTGTTAAAAGCAAATAGAACGTAACCATTTCAAACAATTAGCAAAAGCTGTTTCAGGGTCTTATCTTTCAAAGTTAAAGCACATTTGGTCGATTGTTTAGAAATTGGTTCAAGTTAGCCTCGTGATTACAGACATTATTATTAATTTTAAAACGTGGACTATTTTATTTGAAGTTGAGCTCACATTTTAAAGTTTAAACAAGTACTGCTGACACAGTTATCTTATATATTGCTAGATTTACAGTAGATCACAAGCGTGTCAATTAAATCCACAAGGCAGTAACAATTATTTTGAAAGTTAACAACGATGACGTTAACAACTTTAAATCAAAATTAATGTTGTATTTGATCGGTCTGAATGCATTTGGATTTATTTTGAATCATTGCCTCTTCCATTTATGGTGTTAGCATTTAATTCAATTTGAAGACGGTCATTTATCACCTAAAGCATACATTATATAGCTTAGTGTTTGCTATGAAAATACAAAGTTTGTATTTTGCACTGTGATAACTGTAGCATGTACATGCTATTGAACTATTAAATATAGACTTTAAACGTTCTTAGATAATATCATAACATAATTTGATAGTTTCAAGAGGCTGTGTATCTTAGCAGAAAAGCTCACAAAAGACAGAAAGTATTGTACTTACGAATTTGCTGCACGATTCAAATGGCTGACAGCTATCCTTTGCAAAGTGACCAGTGGGCAGGCGGATTAAATACCGTTGGTCAACGTCGTAAACGCGCCGTAAAAAAGTAAACGCCACTCACTTGTCAGGTCTAGGTCATTCCAATTCCTTTAACGCCGACCAGTGGCCATGTAACGTACGAGACGTGGCCTGGTTCCAGTCCAGGTGTAGATCACAGAAGTGACAATTTTAGGTGATAAAATGAACACATGGTTAATATGTTTTTAAAGGGACTAGCTTACGTATCTTCTTCCTTTTATTTAGCGTGAATGGTGAACCAAATGCCTGTTGAAAAGATAGAACATCATCTAAAAGTTTAAAGATGAGCTCTGGTGTTATTAGTGGTCAATATATTTGTTAAAACTGTCTAATGAGAAGGCAGTATTTCTCAATTTTTCCAATAAGTTATTATTAGTTTCTCAGCAATCAGCCGTTTATAAACAGTCGTTGACCCACTACCAGTAGGTAGTTAACACACAAATATGTAGACCACTTAAACGTTAAATGGTGTTGAATGAAACCTTTTATGTTTTGTAACTGCATACTAACAACCTTAAACCATTACTTAATTTCTTACGAAATGGACAGGAAAAGCTCTACTGTGCCGCAAAAAGTAAGTCACGCAATCATTAACATTTGAATTATTTTAGGCTTGGATTTTCAAAACTATATGTTTAAATGAGCATATCTCAGTTACTGTTTGGTGTTTGTTCATAAAAATCGTAAAATAAATTTATATCCAACAAAAGATTTAAACAGTCGATATCAATGCGGACAGAAATCTGTGAACGAGTCCCTTTAAAGAGAATAAAAAAAATCACCTCCTATGACTTTTATTGTTTTTTCACTACAATGATGGACATCGTGTTCCGTTTGCATCGGTGAATACATTATATATTTGCATACGACTTTCTGGCCTGTGCAAATGATAATTACAAGTTTCCCAAGTTTCTCGAAATTTCTTAGGTACTTACTCCACAGAGAACATTATTTTATCATGTGTCTAATGTAAATGGAAAAGAGCTTAAGTTTTTTTTATCTGAAGAAAGTCATTATAACTGCTTGAAACTTATGTTTAGTTTACTTATTTTAAAGATAAACTCTTACTCCCAAAACGATTTACCACAATTAAAACAATTGATCTTATGAAGGATACCGAGTTCAATTTGAAAGAAAGGTGCAAAAACACGGTTATTCTACCTTATCAGATGATAGTAAATCACAATAAATCTTAAAGCATTCACCAATCATTTAATATTGTTGCGTAACATGCTATCAAATACACGGTTGTAATTCTGTTATCAGTAATTGATAATTTCCATAAATGCAATATTTAGTAAGTAGATAAAGGTTTACCACTCAAATTGTATGTTTGTTATACATGTTTATTTATTGATTTTGAATAAGAGTCTCTCTTTAATGCATTTCTTGCTGAATAAGTAAACCTCATAATCGTCGAATACTCAGTTTGAGAAAATAGAACAATACCATCTGCATATAAAAGCAAACATTTTGAACATATACATCTCAATCCTTTCATGTCCATTTAATAAAAGCATTTCTTATAAGTCACATAGATATAATGAGAAAAGCAACGTAGGTAAACATTCACCCTGTCGCACTTGTCACAGGACGTGTGTTGATTGTATTGAATAAATTAATAAAATATATTAAATTTGCATTAAGTCAGGAGTCTTTGTACTCCCCCTGCTTAATAAAAAGGCTCCTGACTTTTCCGTTATACAGCCTGAAATATATAAAATACTGAAAACATACAAATTTAAAAGAGTAGTAAGCACACAAATAAATCAATATGTGCACGCTGGCTAGGCTACCGATCAATAATATGCACATTACCAGAGGTAAGCGTATCTACATCTAGAAGGTTAAGTATTAAACTAAACTAGAGTAATTGGGGAACTCAACAACTAGAGCAATCTCTACTACATACAGATCATACGGTAAATATGAACCTGTACGAAATACAACTTATAACTACCCAAGGTAAGAATAAATATCTACTCATGCAGATCTATCTGGACGATATCATCATCTTCAGTCAGGACATCGATAGCCACCTTGATAGACTCGATGCCGTATTCCAACGCCTGCCGACTATAACCTGAAGATCAAGCCTAGCAAGTGCGAGTTCTTCAAAGAGGAGACTACGTACCTCGGTCACGTTGTATCAGCTGAGGGGATCAAGGCTGATCCGAAAAAGACGGAAGCCGTCAAGAACTGGCCCTCGCCTAAGTCCACAAAGGAAGTCCGGCAGTTCCTTGGTTTCGCCGGCTATTATAGGCGCTTTATTCGTGGATTTTCGACTATAGCACGGCCTCTTAATGATCTTTTGACTGGTCAACCGACCAACAGGAAGACGGGTTCTAAGACCACGAGAAAGATCAAGAAGGTACCATTCCAATGGTTAGAATCACAGCAGAAGGCATTTGAGGAGCTGAAGCCTTAAACAAGAAATACCATTGCTAAGAGTGTAGCTTACTTTAACTCAAAATCAAAAGCTTTGCTTAAATCTATAAAACCGCAATATAACTTGTTATATTATATTTACACGAATTTATTTTAAAAATCTTTAGCTTGGAGTAAGTTTTATTTCCAAGGTCCCCCATTTCTGGATCCACTAGAGGCAATTGTATTAAACTTGGTTATGATGTCAAAGGTTAATATATTGGCAAGTAATTATATTGAAATGATTTGATAGGTTAATACTTTTAACACCATACAAAAGGCATAACAAGTTTTAGGCTAACTGAAAACTTTCTTGGCAAAAAGAAATCTCATTTTCTTAAAACCAATTTCGTTTACTTCCAAAATAGCTTAATTCATGTGCCAAGCTAAAACAATGGATGTTTTATTCGTTCACACTTAGTTATAAATGCTTGCGATATATTATCATAAGAATATGTTTATGAAACGGTTATTTAAATATTTTGCTAACATACACCGATAATATGTAAGTAATAGAAAGATGAAATGAAGTAAAATTCGCTACACTCACTTCACCCATTCTTTGTCATGGAAATATTACTTTAGGTCATCTGACTTAGAATACAACCTCATTGGCTGACACATTGTCAACGCAAAATCTGACGCAGGGAGTGTGTATCGGATTTATTCAGTATGCAGTCCTTTTAAACACCCGCTAAAGTTGAAATTCATGATGTATTTACCAATTTCGGACCATGTCTGGCTAAGCTCCTCCGAGACTTCATACAGCAAAACATGTAAATTCAATTTGTAATTCTCAAGGATAATAAAAACATTTCAGTTTTAGAGAGTAAAATAAAATAATTATTGAAAATATTTTTGGTTTTACCGCAAAAAAACCCCAAAACAAAACAATAATACAATAATAACAACAACAACAACAATGTCTCATTTTATGTCAAAATTATTTGAATTAAATCGTATGTTTTCATAAGAAAACTACTGTTGTAATATACATTTTACAATTCCTATACTGATTCGTCATAATAATCGTAATATCTGCTTGAAATTATATATATGTGGCGAAATCGTGCTAGAACCTGCAATTTGTTTTGGCATAAAACCCATTTCCTTATAATTGTCACATTTCTTATCTCGTTAATGTTTAGTTATCTATTATATTATCATAAAACAGTTATTAATAATCAGTATTGTTTTTTGTATGAATTGTCACATTTAGCTAATTCATTTATATATGCAGTTCTTTATTGCATTCGTCATAATTAATTTCGCCGTTGCGATATATTATTCATTATAAATTAGTGTCAAAAATTAGCGAATATTTCTGTTAATGGTCGTACAGGATCTCGTTTCTATAAAGGTCGTAAGGCTTATGATCGTACATTTCTAGGCATAACCCCGTTTTCGACATAAACTGCGTTTATATAAGAATATCGTAAAACATTTATCGATGCTCATGAAGTTAGTAGACTGGAAACCTGGCAGGGTAAAGTAATCAACTTGACAGCTTGACAGCCAAGCAACATGGACTTACCAGCCTAACAGTGTCACGGCCCGACAGTGTGAACTGAGCTTCAAGCTTAACAGCGTGGCATCCTGGAAGCGTGAACATAGCAGCATACCAGCGTCGCAGCGTCGCAGCGCCGCAGCGTAAAGTTAGCGCTCTGAAATACTGGCAGCATTTGGTTGGCGTAAAGTTAGCACTTTGAAATATTTGCAGCATTAGGTTGGCTGTGTAACAGTATGGCAGACAGGCAGCGTGAAATTAATAACAGCATTGTTGTTTAGCAGAAAAATGAATGCCTAATGCATCAATGGTTCACATATTTGCATGTGAACTAAGTCATATCACTTTAAGCAGATTTCGCCGAGTTGGACAAATTGAAACGCGTTATGAGAATTTTAGCCGGTAACTGTTCACAAACTTCACAAGTGTACCAGAAATGATAGAAAACTTCCGATTCCGAAGTATATAAATATTTAGGATAATAATATATACAAAATGAAATATTTCCATATTATTGTTTTAATTGCATGTTTTGAATGTACTGATATGTTTAAAACATTTTAAAAACTGAGAGAAATAAAAGACATATGTCAAATTCCGTTACAGCAATTCATTACAGAAAACATGAATATATTCTTTTATAACCAGACTTCATATGAACTAAGCCAAATTTCTTTACGCGTCATTTCGATTTTAACAGCAACAGCGGTTTTCTCAGTTTGAAACACACTATGTTCTAACGAGTTCTTTAATATATGTAATATTCGACTAGCTTGTCTTTAAATTGAGTTATATGCAAAAATAAGATGTGATTTTTATTGATTTACTAGTAAGGTATAAGAAACATCTCAGACAAAATGTTACTTTGAGCTCAAATGTAAATTTTATTTGTATAGAAAAGTCCGATTGCCTTAAATGATTCCACGCTGACAAAGATTTGCTTTAATCACAATATGAGATTTGATTACCGATAATGTTTTAATGTTGTATGATATGTTTGGTAACTAATGTTTGTTTGTTGTTGTTTTTACAGATTTAAAAATGCGGAAGTAAAGATCAACTTAAGATTGAACCAGTCGGAATCTGACTGAGAGATGAAAGGCGTATCAAGCAATTGCGGCTCGTTTGATAAAAAGAACTGAATGCGTAAAATGTTCAGTTACAACATTTTTCCAACATATATTCATTGCGTGTGTTCACTCCACAAAAATAATATTGAGCGAAAAAGTCCTATACAATTTCAGGAATTAAAATTAGCTCGTGAAGTGGTGTGCCTATTTAACATCTTATAGAATACAACATAAATTTCCAGCAAATGAAATAGCTGACAAGGCTAGGCAAGCACTGAACAGAGCATGAACAGAGGCAGGTCCATGATCTGACGTAAGAGAGCGCGTAACTTTTAGGTGAAAGCTTAAGTATTGGGCACCTCCGACAGACCTTATATGGTGTAAATTGCTGGCAGTGGGACTTGTGGTTTCAGCCCCAAGAAAATTGTAACAATTTCCATTCCGAATGGGTGCATTTTGGCGTATTTTGTTATAAATATTTTTCTCCTATATTGAAATAAAAAGTAACCTTGCACGATTGTTTTATTTTTTTATTTACTTTATTTTATTTATTTTTCAGGGGGGAAGGGTTGCTGTTTCGGATCAGACTCAAATATTTACTTTGCTTTTTTATTGTATAGAAAAACAGTTGAGGTTCATTCGACGTTCTATAACGTTCGTGGTGATTTCAGCACTGAATGGTCCTGCGCGACGGACTTTGAACGTATAAATTGTTTATTTTGAGAAAATGAAAATCCTGTTAAACGCGTATATGTCATCGTCATCGGCGTATGTGTGTGCAGGAAAATATGCACTTATATAGCAAGGGTTACAAGTGTGATTAATATTGAGTGATGCCACTTTTTCGATTTGAATATTCTTGAAATTAACTTTAACCTTCGTAAGAGCTCAAAATTGTTCCAGATATTCACATGAAACTTGGTACATGCATTGTCCGTGAAAGTACACAATATAAGGGTATCCGATATTTAAGATAAGGGAGGTAACCCGTGAATTGGGCTACACTACACCATATTTATTGCACCACAACATTGATGTATTGCTGATACAATATATATATGTATATCTGATACAATTCTTTGAAACACTTCCTTTGTTGAAACACTGATTGGGTATATGTGTTATGTTTAATTGTAAGTGTTGCCGGGGGTGCCCCGATCCCTGGTAGCACATGTGTTTCGGGGAAAATAAAAGGGACTTCATTGAAGTCTTAAAAAGAAAAAAGGGTATCCGATGAACAATAGAGAGAGTGTTTTATGCCAAGTGATCCAATGTCTTTGGTATCATTTGGAAGAGTTGCATGAGGAGCGAAATGATATCTATTACGTATGATTAAAAATATCGAAAACCTCAATTTAGCCATTGATGTATCGCTAAATTTTGGTTTAAATAAAGAAAAAAACAAAAAAGTGCCATTACTATGGACGTACGACATGGAATTATGTACAGAAAGCCAAATTAAAAAAAAAATGTAGAAAATTGGGTAGGAGTCGAGAATGTAAGACGCGTTTTGACCCAAAAAGAAAGACTGCAACAGAAATTCAAGACTGATGTCAGCTGTAATTTGGAATTTCGTGACAAACAATTGAAAACAAGATTATAACGATCCTGAACTTAAAAAAAACTCTACTTCAACGTACGGTCGCTTTTGTGGACCACTATGGTCACTTGCCACTCCGAAGAAGATTATGCAGGAAATTCGGATTTTAATATCCTGCCTGATATGAGTAACATAAAAAGAGACACATTGTGTAATTAAAGCGCTTAATGCGTTGAAAGGCAACCAGCCTGCTACGTTTTGTGAGTTAAGCCAAGATGTATCAGTAAATTCAGCTCAGAGTCTTAAGCATGTTGCATATGCATATTTACAAACCACTGACATAAATCGCTTAATTTTGTTCACAAATGACATAGGCTGAGGGCAATATTTAGGTACATCAATACATACAGGGAGTATAATTATAGTGCGTGTGTGATTCGATCCCGAGGATTTTTTCACAAAGATCCTGCCATTGTAGATAGAGACTTTAAACATATACTTTGTAAATATGTCCAATGGTTTTTGTCTAATGTATTTGGTTTGGTGGGCCAAGTTAATTAAATGCGACTCATGATTTATGTGTAAGTTAGATTTTACTAAAAAAGGCCCACATACTTTATCCGTGACAATGTATTGTTTTTGAAACGAATGTTCTGAATAAGGTAACATATGCAATTGAGTATTTTTCCATAATTGTGTAACATATTGGGTTTTTCACATATTAGATAAATATTTCAGTGGCTGTTACTCCATGGTTTTGATTTGAATTGAGTATCAGCAAACAATCTAAACTTGTTTGCAAAGAAATTCATGAGTATGCTTATACTATATTTAAAGATGGTAATGGTTTATTTGTTTTCACATAACCGTATGGCGTTTTATCATGTTGTTAATGATTTCATCGATTCTTGACCTTGCAAGGATATTCGGATAGCATGATTGCAAACAGTCTAAAATGTCAAAGAATAAAGAGTTTCAAATCTGCCGTGCCTTTTTAAAACACACATTTTTTACTGTATCATGGCCGGAAATATCGCGTGATTTCGGCTTTCTTGAGCAATAGAAATAGAAGTTATTATAAGAAATTAAAATTATCACTATTTTACCTCTTAGAACTCATTTAAAGACGAGTTATTCGAACGTTAAATACACAAAAGATCTTGTATCTGGGCCGGTTGACAAAAGCATTAAAGCATAGCGTGTTTCGCCCTGCTCCAGGCTGCTAGATCTTCGATTACTATTAAAAGCAAAATGTCGCAAAAATATCTCGAAATGAAAATTCTAGTGTAATTGTTGTAAAAGTACATATTTTAAGTCGCATGCGAAAAAAATAAGTAAGAAAACGAGAAAAACATGATTGTAATAATTAACACCTTATCTCTGATGTTAAAAATACATTGATAATGTTGACAATAGCATAGCGCGATTCAAACTGACCTACGCTGCGAATCTGAGTAAAGAGATATGGCTTAGTTCATATGAAATTATTGATGTTATAGTTGTAAAACTGTACATTCTGTTATTCTCATTCGTCCAGACTGCCAGGCTGTTATGCTGCGAAATTAACGCTGCTGGCCCAACATATAGAAATGATAGTACAGAAAACGAAAAATAATGATAACTTTGGATAGCAGTTTATTTCATTTTTCTAATAAATACATTTCACAACAACAAACAAAATGTTCTTGTCTCGTTATCCATTGAGCAATGCGGTCGAAAGTCATCCATCTCCTGAAATGATTAATACAGATGTGACTTAGTTTGTTGGTATACAGCAGATAGAGAGAGAGAGAGAGAGAGAGAGAGAGGGGGGGGGGGGGGGGGGGGGGGAGGGGGGGGTCAAACTATGGATCCTACATTACTTTCGGTCCATCGTGTAACCAGTGTACCATCCCTACGGCGTCATAATAGTAAAAGACAGGTAAGTGATAAATAACTTTATAAAATGATATTCATTTTGGAAAACAAGATCCTCAAACAGTAAATTGATAAGTACCGTGTTTAATATCATGTTCTTATAATCAAAACTGTTTTATTTTGTTATGATTCCTGTTTTGTTTTATTGGACGAAAGTTTTAAATTGTGCATTTTGGTATATAAATAATAGCTAGATGACGTAACGTAACATTTTAAAGATTAAAACTGGGTTGAGTGAACGTAGCGGATGAGTGGCAGTAGACGGACCTTTAAACACCCGCGAAATTTGAAATTCTTAATGATTAAGCCTAGTATTGAATTGTAATGCCTATCTGTACTTTTATTGGCTGAAAATGTAGGTTGAATTCTAAAATGTGGGTACAGTAGAAAGGGCTGATTTATGAAATAGGGTCATAGATAATGAAATAGGGTCATAGATAATGCTCAGACTTTATAAAAACTCAAGTATCGCGAAAACTATTGCGTGCATACGCGATAAGCATTTCCGGTGAATGAAGTGAGTTTAGGCGAGCTGAAAAATTCAATCTGGAATCCCCCATGTAAGATCAGGCACGGGTAATTATTTCATTCATTGTGCATATTATGCCAATAACATTATGTCATTTAATTAAAGCGCAATTAAATACAGTTGAACCCCGTTGGCTCGAAATCGCTTGGCTCGATTTGCTCGTTGGTACAAACTGGATGTAAAGGACCGATTTATGTTTTACTGAAGTAAAGCATTCTCGCTTGGCGAGCCAACGGGTCTCGACTGTATATAAGAATGCAAGATTTTGTATTAAAAATGAAAGTGAATAATCGTAACAATAAAAAAGTGCATTTTTTACGTCAGTGCAACCACAAATTGATAATTTCACATATGCAAGAAAAAACTAAATCACGTTGTTCGGTCCTAATTGACAAACCTTGTTACAGGCTTACGCGTTGGTCGGATGTTTCGATCCGGGCCGGGAAAAAACGATGTATACGATTATTATTATTATTGGAAAGCGTTGATATCAACCTATCAATGAATAGATTACCAAAAGCATGTAAACCATATTATTTAAATCTTACTTCCTGACATAATAATACTCAAATGGGATAATTCTCCTCACCTTTACTATTTAAAAATATTTGCTGTAGCTACCGTAGCTACCGCCATAACCGCCCATGTTGCCATAGCCTCCGTTGTTGCCATAGCCGCCATTGCCATAACCGCCCATGCTGCCATAGCCTCCATAACCTCCGTTGTTGCCATAACCTCCGTTGTTGCTATAACCTCCATAACCACCTTTACCATAACCGCTCATGCTGCCATAGCCTCCGTTGTTGCCATAACCACCATAGCCTCCGTTGTTGCCATAACCACCATAGCCGCCGTTGTTGCCATAACTACCATAGCCGCCGTTGTTGCCATAACCACCATAGCCTCCGTTGTTACCGTAACCACCATAGCCTCCGTTGTTGCCATAACCACCATAGCCGCCGTTGTTGCCATAACCACCATAGCCTCCGTTGTTGCCATAGCCGCCGTTGTTGCCATAGCCTCCATAGCCACCTTTGCCATAACCGCCCATGCCGCCATAGCCTCCGTTGTTGCCATAACCACCGTTTTTGCCATATCCGCCTTTGCCATAACCGCTCATGCCACCATATCCTCCGTTGTTGCCATATCCTCCGTTGTTGCCATAGCCTCCATAGCCACCTTTGCCATAACCGCCCATACCACCATTGCCTCCCTTGCCACCATATCCACCGCTGCTCATTCCGTAGCCACCATTGCTGTAGCCGCCCTTGCCTCCATAACCGCCGCGTCCACCCCAACCGCCTCCTCGACCCCCTTTACCGCCTTTTTTGTAGTAAGCATTTGCAAATGCCAGGCACACAAGCAGAACACAAGCAGACTTCAGCATGGTTGTACCTGTAAATTTTATGAACACACGGAATAAATAGGCATTGTCAAACTCTCCTTTATGCACTGTCTGCGCCTACATGCGTGTAATATTCCTGAGCATCCGTGGAGGTTTCAGCAGTATATATTTCATGTATTTCAATAAGTCACGACCCTTGTGGTTTTAAACAACTGCTTGGTCAAATTTTGACTGTTTGCATCTTCATCGATGCTTCTTCATGCTTTTAAGTTTTCAGGTGAAATATCATGTTATTTTTTCACTGCTGTTATTTACAGTGAACATATAAAAATTGATAGATATTGGTTCCGGCGTTGTTTTAGTACTTACAAATTATACGAGGCAATCGCATTACTATTCATTTTGTGTAAGTACATACTAAGTCGGTTTTATTTTACATGTCGAACTTAAACCGAAATAAAACACGTATCCTCCATATTAGTTTATATTATTGAAATATAAAGCTTTTAAGCTAATTATATATATATAACCATAAGCCATTTCTTATTTTATAGCAGATTTGAGTAAGACATTTCTCCTCAGGGGAAAAACAACAACAGATACACAAGCAATTATAATTATCATAAATGAGAGCGCCATATCGACAAATATATATTTTTTAAAGCAAATGGACCCTTGCCGATTCAAGTATCAAAAGCTGTGATTTTAAACATGTTTGCATTGTCCATTGTTTTAATTAATTAATATATTGAAATTTGATATGAACATGTATCGTCTTAGTCATAAATTTCTCTAGCTATGTGTTCACTACTTTTTGTGTTTATATATTTGCTATAACAGTAGATATTGGTATTTGTGAAAATGATAACTGAAACATGTACATTATGTTGAACTATGAAATAAAGACTTTAAAAGAACTTTCATTAATTTTATTTTATACAATTGAATCATAATAATTATCATGATTTCAAATTACCTCAACAGGCGGATTTAAAGCTGCACTCTCATAGATTTACCGTTTTGACAACGTTTTTGGTTTATTTTTGTCTTGGATAAGCAAATTTTGCGTAATTATCTGCAAACCAGTGATATAAGACTGCTGACAAAAGATCTGATAGCAGATTTTCATATTTCCGTTCGAAAAATAATGTTTTATGGCTAAAAGTGTTAATGCCAGTTTTAAAAAATGCATAAAAAATCAATTTTTAAACCTAATTATAATAATCTGAGTTTTTGTCAGAAGTCTTATATCACTGGTTTACATGCATTTTCGCATAATTTTGTTCTTTTAAGACAAAAAATAGAAAAGAAGTTGTCAAAACTTTCAATCTTTGAGAGTGCAGCTTTAAAAATGACAGAAATCATTGTACTTACGAGTTCGGCGCACGTTCCAGGAGAATGACAGCTATCCTTTGCAAGGGTACTAGACGACAAGCGGATTAAATAACGTTGGTCAACGTGCATACACGCGCCGTAAAAAATAAACGTCACTCATCTGTCAGTTTTCAATCATACTTATTAATTAACGGCTGGATGCGGCCTTGTTACGTGTGAGACGTGGTCAGTCCAGATGATGGTTTAGTGGTATCATTGTCAAGTTCTAAAAAGAAACAACTAAATAAACAATTCATCATCATGCATCATGCATTTATCATCTTTTTCTCAATTCCAGCGTAGGGTTTTTTGCGGAAACAAAGTTCCGGAAAAAACCTCTGAGCAAGGGTTCGGATGAACCTTTCTTACACGAGGGGCCATGGTATATGCTTTTTCATCCACCTCAGTAAAACAAAATATAGTAGAAAGGCATAATCTCGCTGGAACTTTTTTGTGCGTAGTGAAAACAAGAATATCCATAGGAGTCTTTTTCATCTTTGTCCGAGGCCAGGATACAATTAGGGCATTTGCAGCATTTGCGGCTAAATATTTGAATGTACTCTTTGGGGTGGGATGAATAACACTCCTTTATCATGTGTGTCTGTTTGTTTGTCCATCCCCACTGATTCTTTTAGGAATTTTGTTTCATTGATAATATATTTCTTTCAAATTTTAATGTTATACCTATCATGTGATTGTTCTATATGTTTGTATCATTTATTAAGGAAAACGTTTGTGTTCAAATTACTTAGAAAGATCCTCTATTATAATTAATGTTAGAACTGTTTACAGTAAAATTTGTTCATCCACTGAATTAGCTAGATTATGACAATAACAATAGTTAACCAATTAACACATGCACTTTTAGTGTGTGTTTTTGTATACACGTTTGACATTGACCATTATAAACGTGTGTGTGTGTGTGTATGTGTGTGTGCGTGCGTGCGTGCGTGTGTCTGTTTGTGTCTGTTTGTGTTTGTGTGTGCGTGTGCGTGTGTGTGTCTGTTTGTGTGTGTGCGTGTGTGTGTGCGTGTGTGTGTGGGGGGGGGGTGTGTGTGCGTGTGCGTGTGTTTGTGTGTCTGTCTTAATAAAAAATGACTCTTAAATACGTTAAAAATTATTTTAAGGAACTCGTTCATGTGTTTTATGTTTGGATTTCGATTTTTTTATTTCGTGTGTAAGGTGAACAAAAATGCTTGTATATATGATAAATCATCATTCATAGCTCATATACGACAGCTATATATTAACAATTTCATAAAAATGACAAAGCAAAGCGTTAGTTACATTAATAATTCTATGTTTGGATTTACAAAATGTGTTCGAATGAGAAGCTGTCATTCACTGTTTGGTGTTTGTTCATACATATCTTTGCGGACAGATAATCAGTTAACGTTGTCCTTTAAATGGCACTAAATGTTTCACCTACTCTGACTTTTATTGCTAAGTGATATACGACCTCCTAACCACAATGATGGACATCATCTTTTGTTGCATCTGTGAATGAATTATATGCCTGCATGCGTACGACTTTTTGGTAAGTCAAAATAAATATAAAGAAAATGGTAATTATAAATCTGGCCCTTGTTTCTCAAATACTCTCCGGTTCTTTATCAACTTAAAACACTATTTAAAACATCGTTTATGCATAAAAATGATGAAGAGATATTTTACATTTTGTATAATAATTTATATATGTATTTGCAGTCATCAAAATATTGACTTAATATCTATAACAACATCATTGATGGGAGAAAATGCTTGTATAAAAGTTAAACCATTCAAAGTAAACCATTCAAAATTTCCTAAAATTAAACAAGAGTTTATTATTGAATATATGCATACAATTTCTATTTTTATTTTATTATATATAATATTTGCATTATATTACTTAAGAAACAACCTTTGTGCTTTATTGTGGTAAAGAACGGTTTATAATCGAATATATGTATACCATTTTTAGATTTTGTATAGGATTGTAGATATTATATATGTATGATATTATTTAAGAAATTATCTTTATGTTTAATGCGGTAAACAACGGTTTATAATAGAATATATGTATACATGATTTGTATATTAGACATCATTATATTTGTTTTATATTATTAAAGAAATTATCTTTATGTTTAAAGGGGATGAAGAACGGTTTATAATCGAATTTATGTAAACCATTTTTAAATTTCATAAGCAGAGATACTTTCTTTCATTCGGAACTCCTCGGCCATTTTCCATCGAAAACGACCTCGGATGTATGCTGGTACATCAGTAGAAGTAGTTTGTAAAGTTTTAAATAATAGTTTACAAGAGTACAGTCATAAAGTTTAACTGCTCAACTAAACTTTCTACGCGATCTACTTGCAGCGTAGTTAAATCTAAAGACTTCTGACATTGTAAACCGGGGTTGGTTTCGATGGAAAAAGGCCGAGGAGTTCCGAATGACTTTCTTTTGAATGGATATCATAAGCATATCATAAACATCATTTGAAAAGGAGATGTCATCTCCTCCGTGGCAAGATGTAGCCGACATGCTAATTCATTTTGTACATCTTTAGTAAAATAAATACATTTTAATTTTAAAAAGCAAATTTTCTTTTATCCTTTAAAAATATGTTTTGATTTACCGCAAAAAACAACAACATTAGAACGTTGCATTTCATTGCAATAAAAATCGTGAATTGTGTGTTTTCATGATAAAATAAATGAACTATGCATAACAATTCCTAAACTGATTTATCATAATAATTGTGATATCTGCTTAATTGTAAGTGAAGATGGCAAAATCGTGCTTCATTAACATAAAACCTGTTTCCTCATAACAGTCACATTTCTTACATCTTAAATATATAATTTTATCATGAAAAACTCATTAGCAGTGTCCAATCATGTATTAATCATCACACTTCGCTAATTCATTTATATATGCACTGTTTATTGCATTTGCCATCATTCCGTCTATCAAAACTGAGTAATGAAGCCTTTATATGTATATATATATATATGGACGTAGAAATGGTCACAGCTGCGATAATTATTTCTTTATTTGTTTGTGTGTTTACCTTTTATTTTCCCCATACGTACATTTATAGTATGCGTGGTTCGGGGCAAACAACAGGAACATACCTCACAAAAACACATACAAATTGGATATTTTCTATATACTACTTTTTTTAAATTATAATTATTTACATATGATATCATCTTAAACAAAACATTATCTAAAAGTTAAAGTTAATAATTATATTACGTCCTTATCTTATTATTTCTTTTGACAGATGTTAAAACAGGTATGACATAACTTACAAGGTGAACACACAAATAATTATATAAATGTATATAAAAAAATATATTTATAAACAAAGAAAGAAAGAAAAATATAAAGAAAATATAACAGTGTGTTTTCTTTTTAACAGTTGCGTTATATTGCTTCGTCAGTAAATTAATGGCCGAACATGAGGGAAAAGTTCTGATAATGGTCGTTCAGGGCCCTGTTTCGATAAAGGTCGTATTGCTAGTGATCGTTAAAGTCCATGCGTAACCCAGCTTTTGGCCTGAACTGTGTTACAATAAAAAACAATATCGTAATAACCATTATCGTACATATTCTGCCCGTAACTGCAGCGTTAAGTTCACTGCTAAGATATTTCTTCGAAACAGGACCCTGGGGATGATGTAATGCTCTACATTAAGACAATATATTGGGTATCAAATATGCCATCCAAGGAGGCGTTAGGCCCCACTAGGATAATATTTTATCATGCAATGCTGACTCGCCTTTCTTAATGTGTTGACATTCACAGGCCTGGCTCCAAAAACATGATTCTTGGTCATAAAATAACGAAGTTGAAATACTCCTACCATTCTTAATGCGTAACGTTAATAATTTATCAGATGAATTTCCTTGTTTTTGACTTAATACAACACTTTCTGTTAAATTTCCGTTTTAAATATAGCAAGATTAAATCATGAATTATGGAACCTGAAGAAAAATGTGTATTACACACAATATCCAGTTCCCAACAGTAGATGGGGATAGACTAATGCACACTTCGCAATAATACGCGATGGAAAAAGGACGAGTTTCGCCTTTACCACTAGACCGCTCTCAGCCTGGTGGAGATAGAAGCCACAACCTCTTGGATGAGAGGCAGATACTTAAACCACCCCTCTACTCTCACGGGTTTGGTTGATATATAAGCTACAACCTCTTGGGTGAGAGGCAGACACCTATACCACTTGACCACTCTCACCCTGGTTGGGATATAAGCTACAACCTCTTGGGTGAGAGGCAGACACCTATACCACTTGACCACTCTCACCCTGGTTGGGATATAAGCTACAACCTCTTGGGTGAGAGGCAGACACCTATACCACTTGACCACTCTCACCCTGGTTGGGATAGAAGCCATAGCCTCTTGGTTGAGAGGCAGACACCTTTACCGCTCGACCACTCTCACTCTGGTGTGGATATACGCCACAACCTCTTGGATGAGGGACAGACACCTTTACCACTTGACCACTATCATCCATTTTTGCAGCCACTATAGTTTGAGGGAAGATCTTTATTCATATAGTCTTAATTGCCTAGAAATATAGTTGTGTCACTTTATTCTCATAAATGTATTCAACGTCATTGTTTCTTTTTTATCTTTCTGTTTAAATGTAGATACTAATGCTTCGTAGTTGAACGAATAGGCAACCATTTGGTTTGGTTTTTTTCCAAATTCATAATTAGTGAAGGTCAATTTAAGAGTAAGGCTGCAAGAAAATGCAAAATGTGAAAATCAGTATAATTGACGATTGTGGACCATAATCAACTGTGATTTTACGAACTATCGTCGATTGAAATTATTCTATTTTGTTTTTGTTTTTTTAAACATATAATTTGAAATAACTAGAAGTTAAACAATACACGCTGAAAACTATAAAATACATAAAATTTGTGTAAAATAAGATTTGTATATGAATTATTTACGGCTAACATGAAGTAAAGCGATAGACTTTGCCTTAGATTTCAACTCAGAAATCAGTTGGTCAAGAATTTCAGTAAAACTTTAGAATATTAGAGAAAGTTCTTTATTACCGTGGATAGAGCTCTTAAATACGGGGTTAATGGTCTTTATTTCACAAAAATTCTCCAAATATTAAGAACTTATCTTTAAAAACCTTACCTGAATCGAGACTTGTTGACATTTGTTGCCGTGCACTTTACCTAATAAGTCACGTGGGTTCTCCACCATGACTCATGTCGTACATATTTTATTTACTGTTTAACGTGTTTCTGACAACATGTTGCTCTCTTGGATTAAAATGTTTAATATCCCTTTCATGTTTATTTCAATCACTTATTGGAGTATTTATAGTTATGTTAATCCTCATTTGCGTTATAAAAATATTCCCACTTAAACCTATTAAGCAGTATCTTTGATGTCATGCATCAAAATTCGTCTTGTTTATGTTTTGTAATGATTGCGTAAGTTTTAAGAATTTGTCAAATTTATATTTTTTTCTCATTTGCAATTTTAAATGCCAGGATGCTACACAAGGGTTAAGTGTGTTTTTTTCGGTGAAACCTGACTGATTTTTCCGTCTTGGTAACCGCAAACCAATCCTAGAGAATCCAATTGGGTCGCCTTAATGAGAATCGAGTTCGCTTGTTGGTATTGTTGTTGTTGTTGTTGTTGTTGTTGTTGTTGTTGTTGTTGTTGTTGCTGAACATGTATCACCAAAGCTCGTTTAAAGTGTGCACTTTTCTTAAATTGCGTCACCTGCCGGAATCAAGTCTTATATTTTAAGGTAAATATACCTGTAGACGTTATTTGACCGTTAACGTTAATTAATGCTTGTGTGTCTGTATTTTGCCTTGAATGTAACTAAAATTTCTAGTTTCGATTTTCATTTACTTCATTCTTGAGCATTTCTGTTGGACTTTCATAATCTTTTAAATTCGTATTTAAAGATTTCCCACAGGAATAAGATTGGAATATCCCTCACTTTATAAATGTCCCCTTCTGCCTTTTATGAATAATAAATAAGATATCATTCGATTATCTCCCACAAAACAAGAATATAACTCTCTTGCGCACAATGGTGATATATTATTATTGGTAAACAAATGCAAAGCGATAGAAACATGATATATTTTCTAAAGGCCACAACAAATTCATGATGAAAAACATTTTTTTTTCCATTTCTAAGATATGATGAAGCAGCGAAAAGCAAATTTTATGATTTTTATAGAAAAAAATGTGTTTGTATACACATGTATTGCACAAAACAACAACCCCATTACAATATCATTTATATATTTAGTTTACACACATGAAGCAAGAACACCAATTCAATAACAAGTTATGCATGCAACATTTATACCTTTTTTTCGTATGAACAGAACAGCTAATATAACCCTTTTACATGTAAAGTCGAAGTAGAACCTCGTTGGCGTCAATTTCCAAGTCCGGTTAATTACCTCGAGCCTCGGAAAATTCGACCAAAGCGGGAACGCTTACCTTTGTATAAATAAATCGTTCCTTCACATCCAGTTCGAGCCAACGAGGTATTCGAGCGAAGCAAGCTAGAGCCAACGGGGGTCGAATATATTAATACTATATTTATATACAAATGAGTTTTATTTCACCAAACAATTTGAAAGAAACAGAAAGAAAAAACAACATATTTTTAAAAGGTAAAGCGTTTTGCCATTTTTCATGAGTTTGATGAAAAAATGAATGTTGTGAATGAAAGAAGTGAATGTGAATGGTTGTATTTTTTGCAGGGTTATTGAGCAATTCAGTTACTGTATCTCAAATAGTGAAACGTTGCCATAAAAATCTTGGTTTAATTCCGCATCGCATTAATATGTATTCACAATGTCCTTATATTTATTGAAGACAATTGGAAACCTAGCCCAGTATAGATATTCCTTTATTAACAATATGAACCAGAATTCTGACATACGGTAAACAACCATTCAGAAAGTAGTTCCCTTACCACTGCTGTATCTTAGCTACTTCCCGGAATTATGACAAACATACGTTTAAATTACCACTGAAGTGTCGCGACGTAATGGTAAGCTTAAACGAAATTGCTTTTCAGCTCCGTAATTTCCCTACATTAAATAAGACATTATGGGGAAATTTATTGGTCGTATATTATACGTTATTGTCCTTCTGTAGTGCTAGATCAGTATCCATCTATCTCAGAATCCCGTCCTTTTCTAATAGCGGATAGACTCAATGTGTCATATAAATTTACTGTCATAGTTTGCACGTATGGTCGTAATATCGTAACGTGTTCGTTTGATGATCATCAAATAATTTTACTCAATATCCTCCGAGCAAATCCAACACGATCCTGAATAAGCGATTTGGCCCAAAAAAATAAGTTGTTTGTTTAGGGTAACCTTCCCAAAATTTTTAGGTAGGGTAGGTAGGGATTTTTTTTATTTTTTTTTTATTTTTTTCAAAATCTGTCGTAAGTTCAGAGTGTTTCCTTACACATGGCAGTCTTTCCTACATTACTGTCATTCCCTGACTTTGTTTTATCATATAAACAATAATTCTGATCGTCCTATTCGCATTTATCCGCCCTTCGTAACTATCTATTCGCTAACGAATATTTTTTTTACTCAGAAACGGAAAAAAATAGTTAGGGTCGGCGCATTTTTATAGGTAGGGTCGGGTTACCCGAAACGACATATTTTTTAGGCCTTTCTAACGATGTGACACATGGAATTCATGTGTTCACCATTCGGAATAACATGTGGGTAGAAACTATTAAAGAATAACATTTTTAAACTCGTATAAGACCCTCTCTTTTTAACATCATTTTAACTATATAGCTTAACCATTTCTCTAATTTTAACTTCTGATATATTTTTTTATATTTGAGTGAGGCAAAATATTTTCCAATTTCCTCGAAACGAGTCCGACATTATGTTGACTTTTAACGATGTCAGAACTGTGTTTATGCGTAAACCATTCAAATATGCTAATTAAATGAAGAAAACACTATTTTAGAACTATTTTAAGACCTCATTTTTCCTGGATAATCTTCGTTTACCCCAAGTTGTCAAATGTTTGAATACATTTTTTTTTAACTTTTAAGAATGAAAAATTATATCATAAACTATTCTATTTGAATTAAACATAGTATCACAAACTCTCACGAAAGTAAGAAGTTTTTACAATGTTAGAATTCGGACCACCCCGTGAGAGGAAAAACAATGTCGCCAATATAACCTTTTTCAAAATTACACTAGAAAGACAGTCATTATGAAAATATTTTGATTTTCATTTTATATTTTGGAATTTGTTTAAAGTTTAACTCATTTTGTTCATCAGTAAGGTTGTCTTAGCCGGACAATATTTCGTCGGTTGGAAGGTACTGTTTTCTAAACATTTGTAATCGTTCTGTTATATATATTTTGCACTGGAATAATTAGTGTCGGCGTCTTCAATATCAGCGTCATATATACAATGTACATGAAGGACATTGCATTCAGTGATTATATTGGAGGTCAGCATTAATGTTGCTACATTTGTTTATCATACGTGCATGGTGAACTGCATCAATGGTTCACCTGTAATGTAGTACAATCAAGCCTCGTTGGCTCGAACTCCAAGGGACAGCCGAAAATACCTCGAGCCTCGAAAAATTCGAGCCAAGCAGCAATACTTACATTCAGTATACAGAAATCGGTCCTTTACATCCAGTTCGAGCCAACGAGGAATTCGAGCCACGAGTTTTCGACCCAACGGGGTTCGACTGTATGTTGGTATTTTGGGGGCTTTTAGTTTGGTATATGAATATATGAAATACCCTGAGGCAACTTTTAGGGACTTGTTTTTATTATAAATCTGTTAGCAAATTAACGAGTATCATACATGATAACTTCATAAGCTATAAAGCTTTGTATTACACTGATTCTCTATATCATAAAAGCGACCTGCTAGAGTTTTGTCACTATACCCGGTGGTGAAATTGCCTAAGCTTGTAGTTTCTGTCATGTTGTTGACCAAGTCGCCAGTATAATTTTGTTATTACATGTCTGTTGTAAAGATATGTTACCTTGACAAAATTATAATTATGAATATTGCTCCGCTCACATAATACACGAATAGTCTATACTTAGTGAATTGTTTGAATTAATGTTTGAATTAATTATAAACAAAAAATGAATTAAAGATAATTGTGAAATAATACTTAAATAAAAATAACATTGTTATAACTGGTTGTATTAAGAAACTAAAGCATGCGCACTGGCTAATGTGAACGCATTCAAGCTGCATTTCGCATTGAACTAAGAAATTTAGCATTTTATTTTGTCTTCTTAAAGATCTGCCAACTTGATCAACTTACCATAAGACAAGACCATATTGACGTAGCCGCATACAGACCAGCCTAATCAGGATACTATTGTCATATCTTTCTTCAGAATGGTTGTAAAATAATCAAAGGAATAAATCACGTTCTGCGTTTAATGAGCCTCTTGACATTTTAGTAGGCTAAGCATCATTTGTAACACGCGAGTGTTTTCTTTAAATAACGTAGACTTGATACTCGTATACAAAATGTCATGAAATACTCTGGGACAAAAATTAACCCTGACTTGTATGGAGGCTATTCGATGCCAAAAGTCCAGACGTGTATGTGTGTATTTTAGGTTTGTAACATTGATGATTTACCAATTTACATTTTACAACCGCCAACTCATCGGTTGTATGTTTTACATTTTACACTGCACATTTTCATTTTTCATTGTACCGATTGGAGTTTTATTCTCGTTGCATCTATTCAACAGACGATTCAGTCGTGTTTATAAAGTTGTGTATGTTAAACACACGTTATTCTGTGAAAGTCACATGCCGGGTTTTACATTGCGGTGTGTAGAAGACAGATTTCAGTTCGTAGTTCTACAAAGTACTTTGTATGGTGGTGACTTTTCATTCGCAGTTGAATATGTTTACGAGATGAATTTAATTTTATTTATAGATAGCTCCGCCTTAACCATGTCTTAACTCCGCCTTAACCATGTCTTAACTCCTCCTTACGTCTTTCGGAAATTTCCGCTATCACTCGGCTCTATTTAAACCAATTATGGATACTTTGGACCATGGACATTGCGAACGTTATTATGGACATTACGAATCATTTATATTATGACATTATGGACTATGATTTGGAAACAGGATGGATTATAAATTATTTCATGTCGAATAAAATAATATATGATATTACAACCTGTTTTTGTCTATATAAAAGTAATTAATACGCGCATGTGACATGAAATGAGATGTATGCAAAATGATACTTGACTCAAACACAACAAAATGTAAGTCATTAGCATTGAATTATACTTCAAGAATGAAAAGTCCCATTGTCTTATTTTTCTTTTAAAGCTGCACTCTCACAGATTGACCGTGTTGACAACTATTTTTATTTTTTTGTTTTGGAATTAGCCAATTTCTGCGTAAATGTCTGGATACTAGTGGTATAAGACTTCTAACAAAAGATCAGATACAGTTTTTCAGTTTTACGTTCGCAAATTGATGTTTTATGGCTAAAAGTGATACTACAGTAACGTTTAAAGAAAAATGAAAAATGTCGGCAGTTTTCCAAACAATTTAGATCTGTTTTAGTGTGAGTAATCTTATTATTTGTATAGAAAGCATTGCTGCCAAAATCAGCCGAGTCTGGGACAAAAAAAGGTTGTCAAAACTGTCAATCTGTGAGAGTGCAGCTTTAAATTACTATAAACACTATTTTAAATTCTACCATTAATGGACACTTTCTTGCCTTTTTGCAATGTTTAAGATTGCAAGTAATATTAGATAATTTAAAATTTACGAAGAAAAAAATCTAAATTTTCATTAAGTTGAAATTATTCACTAAGATGCCCCAGATGTTTCTTACCTGGTAGCTGGAACTGTATGGATAAAATACACTTAGATTACAACTTCATATAACTCGTACATTATACTGTAACGAATATTATTTTATAGGTAATTAATAAAGTATTTTAATGATGAAGTCAATTTATTGCTAATAAACAATTATTACTTGCTGCTACCTTTTATACCCCACCCACACTCAACAGTCAGGGCTTTTTTTCACATTTAGGTGAAGCGGACCTAGCCCTTTTGGAGGGTAAAAATCGCGCGTTTGTTCTTCAAATCTAAGACTCACGATATCTATCTTTTCATGTTCTTGAAATCCCCCACTTGATTGTTATGTTTCACAGTGGCAGATCCCGTAATTCATAACTGGGGGACACAAGTGGGTTGGAGGGCTGTTCTTCCATCCACATGGATATTTTGTTTCAATGATGTATTGAAATTACACGTTTACACCATACATGCTTATTAAGATAGTAAATGTATAACATCAGACAAAACTAGGTGGATATCATTATGATGTCCATCAAAAGTTTCGTGGGTTTGCTGGAGCAGGTTTTGAACAGGGACTGGCGTTAGAGGGGCGTGACTTAGGGGCACAACTTTTTGGACATGATCCCTCGAGTGGGCATGACATTAATATGCTTAAAATGTGGGAAGTGGAGTTTAGGGGTACTCCCTCTAGAATATTTTAAATATTTTTAGTCTGAATTGGTACATTATGGCGTAATTAAGTATTTTTTTCTGAGAAATATTGACAAAACAATTAACCTTTAAGTTTACTTGCGGGCCAACTGGGGGGAGGGGCACAGACCCTACAGCCCCGCCCCCACTGAACGATCCGCCCATGGTCCACTTGTAAATAAAATAAATGAACATTTTTTGCTTGCTTGGGTATATAAGTAAAAAACAACTGACAATGGCAGTATAAATCTGGGTCCGTGAGCCCAGCTTAGATACACCCAAATGCAATTGACCAAATAATATGGTGATTTATAACCCATTTAGGAACATTGATCGTCAAAATAAAATAAAAGATGAAGTTAATTTTAGTTTTTATTGTGAAATAAAGAGAGAGTACAACCTGGAATTTACAGGAGGTAGGCGAAGATGTTATCTCCCTTGCTTGATTCGACGGAAATAAACGAAAGAAAATCTGATTCGTTAGCTCCGCCCATTCACCGTCGTTTCTTTCGGTGACATTTACCATACAAGGTATAGGCGAAATCGTCTCTCCTTGTAATTCTGAACTTGTCCATTGACTTTTGTAAACCTGGACTTGTTGGACTGCAAATGTTCATTTTACGAATGCGAGTGTCGACTGTAGGATTGCAGTTTTACATATGCATGATTCGGTTTTCTAAATAACATCATCATATTGTTAAAGGCAAGTTATACAATCTATGTTTTAGTGAGTTTATACAGGGTTGATCTGACAAATATACATTTTGACTACTATAATGACAAATGACAAATCAATACGGAAAAACTGACGAATAGAAACAACAAATAGCACGTCTACATTGACAAATGTAAGAGATATTTAGTACGATTAAGAAGCACATTGTGGGAATTACACGTCTGGACTTTTGGCAACGAATAGCCTCCATAGACTTGAAGAAAACAGTTCCAAGACCTTAAAGGCCTAGTTTAAGGAATGTTTGGCATGATGATCCCCTGCTGTGCATTCCTGTTAAATGCACTGGTGTCACAGTAGGTGTCAATATCCTGTATATTTGTTTATTGGCTGAGGGCTATAAAAGGTTGACTATATCTATGATAAAACTTGAACTGCACAGCAGGATACCCAGATCAGAGATCTGACAGACAGCACAAGGCAAAAAAGATAAATATAAATACATAGAAGTTGTGTACAATACACAGTTTTAGGGGGGGGGGGGGTCACTTATAAAAAGCTTAAACTAGGATTTCTGTAAATGGCAAGGAAGCAAACTTGTAACAAACATTACTGGAGAAAAGTTCGTGTTTCTCTATAAATAGTAACGCCACCATGTATCAATAACACCGACCATCAACTGAAAGAAGAAAGTTCAATGTCCACTACACATTTTTTTAGGATTTTAGAAAAATAAGCGTATTTCAATATAAACAGGTTAGCTTGATAAAGTTTTTGAGCCGTGTTAAGCGTTTGTCAGAAATATCAAAAACAGCTGACCAACATATATCACTTGTATAACCTTTAAATTATCTGATTTTGCAAAATACAAGATACACTGTGTTTATTTACATGTGTATATACATTCAAGAATGTATTCTCGATTTTTATGACATTTTTCATAATAACGCATTTTGTGAATCCAGAAGCCCAAGCACATTATAAAGGTTCCATTAGCGCTACATGTTATTGAAATCACGACGTCAATTTTTTCTGCACACCTTAACGTATATAAAATTGGATTGATTCAAGGCAACACAAGTCGTTGATAGTTTTATGGCCGAGATTAGATAAACACAAACTACGTATACTTTTCCCACCAATCTGGTGTGACGAACATTTCTGCACATTGAACCAAAGGAATTGGCAAAACATGTTTGTAACAAATAGACGTCGGCGCGGTAATTAGTCATTTTATAGTTTCTAAAGGAGCATTTCAGCATTACTGCAGCAACATTTCAGTCAGTTAATTGGATTAAACCAACATAGTTATAGGTATACTTATATTGTGGAAAAGTTGTTTGTAAGTGGATTACTATGATAATGCATAAAAATCTTTTTTATTTCAGCACTTCGAAAGTATACGACCAAACGGCTTTTTAACACACGCTTGGTTACTTATGTCGTCTGGATACTTTCCAATAATATTTACTTTCGTCTTTTTGATACTGTATACGTTTGTCTTTTGTCTCTTGATTAATTCTGTCGCTCGAAAACTATTGTTGTCTGAAAATGATTTTAACCATACAATTGATTAAAAAAAATTCTGATGTAACGTTTACCTGACGAAAAGTAATCATTTAGAATATCTAGCACTCTCCATAACGCGTTCGAAAATTAATCAGTTACACTGTATCTAAACCATGACGATGATTGAATCTCTGAAACATCCTAAATACCTTTCATGTGGTTTCAGGCAGGATATGGACTGCCAAAGATCTTGAGATAAGGTTTCCCCTTGCGGCGTCACTAAAAGCCCCACATATACTAATTTCCGGTACCAGGAGAACGGGATGAAAACAAACCATTGTCAGTTACCTTTTTATTACATATGTTAAGGTTCGTTATCTTCATCTGACAAAGGCTTCGTAAACGTTCAAAGTGGTTTAATATTCACGTTTCATTGTCTGCATTTATTTTTGTAAATGATTAAAGTGCATTTACTTCACAAGAAAACAGATATCGCACGGAAGCAAACACTTCATAATTATTATGATAGCAACATGAATGTCGTCGAAAACGGATACCTTTTACGTCAAGTGTGTCCCTATTATAATAATTTAAGCAATTTATTTAAAGGACTTATTTCATGTTTTTGGACCAAAAACTAGTTGTTTCCGGTAATGCATTTGAACACACTTATTTTATCATGATTTTCCTCTACAATATCGAAATTGCAGGAAAGATTAAACAATTGGTTAAAGTTGGTAAGAGAACCTGCGTCCGTAAAGTCAAGAGAAAAAGAAAACCGACGCCTCAACAACTAGGTCAAAAGAGCTTATGCAACAGTGATTGACATTTTGACCTTTAATAATATATAAATAGTATCACGTGATGATGTCAATCAACCAATCACGCATCAACGGAACGATGAGACTTGTTAGAAATAGTATTATGTGATTTCGGGGGAAAGGGCCGTAACTGTTGTTTTGGAAACATGTGGCCCAAGCTCTTTCCATGTCCTTTTTTATATGAACTTTAACAGTGTTATGCTACACTTTTTCTCTTTTTTTCTGTTTCTTTGCTTATAAATATAAAAGTTATACAATACTTGTATTTTTTTACAAACAAAAATCATTTAAAGTAGCCAAACAGATTATAAAAACAATTTTTGCACTTAATATTTTACCAAAAGAAAGGAATGCTAACTAACTTGATTAAAATCTTATTACTTTGTAATGTAAACTTTTAATTAAAAACACAATAAACGGGAACATTAAAGGCTAATGCCATTTTGTTAAGTCATTATTATTCTTAACTCATTTCACTTTAATTATAAATAACATTAAATATACAATATATGTACTTATAAAAATATATTAGCGACATTTTGGCCCTTTTTTACTTGGGATTTTGTGACCACGTAGCTATTAATTTAACAACTTTTTATCGGTTAATATTCTTATTCGTACACAAATCACATGTTTTTTGTTTTATTTTGATCATTAATGTCAATCAGTTAAACATAAAAATCCATTCATTGAAATTAGAAAGAATAAGAAAAGCCATCAACCATAGTGTGTCCCTTTGAATAGATCTTCATTTTGAATTTTTCCTAACAGATCCCTCTTCATGTGTACTCAAAACCCACTTTCAAATGGCAAGTTCTATCAAAAATATATTATGCCCTTTTAAGTTTCACTTTGTTATTTGTTATACATTTGTTTGGTTATGTTTTCTGCCGGATTAATGATAATACGGTAACACATTATGATTTCCAAACATTTATAATTGTATTACGTGTCAGACGTGACAATATTGCCTACAAGTGTGGTGTCGATGCTTTTAACAAAATAATAATATGATCCTTTGACACACATGACGTCAATTTGGAGAAACAGCGTACTTCACTTTCATGAATTCGTCAATTGACAAATAAAGCTTTCCTGATGTGTTTTGTTCCACTTTTCCTTAACATAATACAGTTTCAAAGAGATTTGATACACTATGACACGTCGCCAGCTCCGCCAAAATGTTAATGTTCTTATTTGTGCGCTCCTTTACGATTCTTGCCTTAATTAAAGCTGCACTCTCACAGATTGAACGTTTTGACAACTTTTTTATTTTTTCTTGGAACGAGCCAATTTTTGCGAAAATCAATGATAACCAGTTATTTAAGACTGCTGACAAAACATTAGATCGCAGATTTTTACAGTTAAGTTCAAAAATTGATGTTTGATGCCCTTTTCTTAAACCGTAAGTAACTGTTTAAGCCATAAAACATTAATTTTCGAACGGAAATATGAACATCTGCGATCTCATCTTTTGTCAGCAATTTGTAATCATTGATTTGCATATATTTACGGAAAAAATTGGTTTTTCCAAGACAAAAAATAAAAAAGTTGTAAAAACGGTACATCTGTGAGAGTGCAGCTTTAAATCAGCTTTTAGCAAAATTCTAACACGATTACTGGCATAGTTAACGCAGACGTTATTTGTAATGTAAAATGCTCGTTTGTTTATGAGCAAATGCTTTTAACGAATTTCCATGAAGACGTCATTGCCTTTTTGATAATGTCATGACTATAGGAAAAACTTGTTGTTGCAGGTTTTGGATTAAGTAATAAAGCAATCTGACACATTTTTTACACCACTTCCTCTTGGTTTTCGTGTTTAAAGCTGCACTCTTACAGATTTACCATTTTTACACTTTTTTTTTTATTTTTTGTCTTGGAAAGTGCAATTTTTTGCTAAAATATCTGATTTTCATATTTCCGTTCGAAAATTAATGTTTTATGGCTTAAACCGTTACTAACGGTTAAAGAAAAATGCATAAAACATCATTTTTTAACTTAAATATTAAAATCTGCGATCTTATTTTTTGTCAGCATTTTTATAAAACTGGTTTCCATGGATTTTCGCAAAAATTGGCTTGTTCCAAGACCAAAAATAAAAAAGTGGTCAAAACGTTCAATCTGTCAGAGTGCAGCTTTAATGTATTTCCATCAAACTGAACACTGTTATTAGCATGTGTATCAAAACAACAACGAGAAGAACAAGAACAAGAGCAACAAGAACAACAACAACAGCAACAACGACGACACCAACAACATATAATTTATATTATAATAACAACGACAACAACAACAACAACAACAACAACAATAATAATAACAACAACAACATCGGAAGTAATATGCAGCACTCCATATTCAAAAAAGACTGCAAAGTGAGGTATATTACCTAATATTGGTTTAGATATGCATTCTTTCTCCCAAATAAGATGTACAACAGTTAGGATGAATGAACATCGAAAAAAAGATTCTTATGACCGATACCGTGTTTATATTGAAAGAAAGATGCAAACAACACGGTATTCTATCTTAAGAGACGATAGTTAATCAAAGTTAATCTTTAAGGATCCACCAGTCAAATATTTTTGTGCGTTTTCAGCTATTAAATACTCAGTAACAATCTTGTTATAAATAATTAATATTTTCCATAAATTCATTATTAAGTAAGAAGATAAAGGTTTATCACTCAAAATTTATGCTGTCGTCCACTTGTATGTATTGATTTTGGACACGAATGTCACTTCAAGTAAAATTTCCTTAAATTATTATCATTGAGAAAACTAAACGACATTCATGCTGCAATCATAATGATCATGAAGTGTTTGCTTCCGTGCGATCTCTGGTTTCTTGTGTAGAAAATGTACTTTAATCATTTACAAAAATAAATGCAGAACATGGTACCATACTATCAAACCAAATTGAACGTTAATGAAGCCTAACTTTCGTCAGATGAAGATAACGAACCTTAACATATGTAATAAAAAGGCAAATGACAATGGTTTGTTTTCATCCCGCTCTCCTGGTACCGGAAATTAGTATTTGTGGGGCTTTTAGTGACGCCGCAACGGGAAACCTTATCTCAAGATCTTTGGCAGTTCATATCCTGCCTGAAGCCATATGAAAAGTATTTAGGATGTTTCAGAGATTCAATCATCGTCGTGGTTTAGAAACATTGTAACTGATTGTTGTTTTTCCAAACGCGTTATGGAGAGTGCTAGGTATTCCTAATGATTAATCTTCGTCACGTCAAAGTTATATCAGAAATAATTTTAATCAAGTGTATGGTAAATGACACTTTCAGAGAACAAAAGCATAAAGTATCCAAACGAAAATAGACAATTACTATACAATAGTAAATAGTATTATAGTTTCCAAAGTGTCCAGATGGCATAAGTAACCAGTCATATCTTAGTTTTGCCAATTGAGATGTTATCTTCAATTACTTTGCGAGTATAGGTGTCTTGATCCCTCGACTTTAAAACCACCAGGCCAGTTACTTTATATTGTATTTTGGTACCAATTAAACCTGCTGTATATATGTTTTGTCCTCCATATTTGGTGAAAAGAAAAGATATATCTACTTGCAGAAAACGTTTTCATAATGTAAGTATGCCTAAAGATATGCTCCTTTAGAAAATGACGAATTACCGTGCCCACATATATTAGTTACAAACATGACAATGCCATGGATTTAATGTGCAAAAATGATCGTCACATCAGGTTGGTGGAAACACTTGTGTTGCCTTGAATCAATCCAATTTTGTATACGTAAAGGTTTGCGGAAAAGTATGACGTCGTGATTTCAATAAACTGTAGCGCTAATGAAACGTTTATAATGTGCTTGGGCTTCTGGATTCACAAAAAGCGTTATTATGACAAATATCGTAAAACTCGAGAATACATTCGTAAATTGTATACACATATAAATATGCATAGTGTATCTTGTATTTTGCAAAATCAGTTAATTTAAAGGTTATACAAGTGTTATGTATTGGCAAGCTATTTTTGATATTTCTGACAAACGCTTAACACTGTTAAAAAACATCATCAAGCTAACCTGTTTACATCGTACGCGTATTTTCCTAAAAAAAACTAGCGGACATTGAACCTTCTCCTTTGACTTGAGTGTCTGTCGAATTGATACATGACGTCGTTACTATTTATAGAGAAACACGAACTTTTCTCCGGAAATGTTTGTAACAAGTTTGCATCCTTTTCAGAAAAAGAAATCCAAGAATTTAAGATCTCCGGAACTGTTTACTTCAAGTCAGCGTTAATTTTCGTCTCAGAGTGGTTCATGACATTTTGTATACGAGTATTAAGTCTACGTTCTTGAAAGAAAACACTCGCGTAATTACAAATTATGCTCAGCGTACTTAAATGTCCAGAGACTCATTAAACGCAGAACACGATTTATTGGTTTGATTATTTTACAACCATTCTGAAGAAGGCTATGACAAAATTATCCTAATTAGACTGGTCTGTACGCGGCTACGTCAATATGGCCTTGTATTATGGTTAGTTGATCAAGTTGGCTGATCTTTCAGAAGACAAAATAAAATGCTAACTTTCTTAGTTCAGTGCAAAATGCAGCTCGAATGCCTTCGTATTAGCCTGTGCGCGTACGTGAGTTTCTTAATATCTCACTTAATACAACCTGTTCATTTAAACAATGTTATTTTAATTTCAGAATTAAATTCTCACTTAACACTAACCCATATATATGTAAAAACTTAATCCAAACATACATGTTTAGCTTCGTATGGAATAATTATGTAATATGTATGCTCAACAATATGCCTTTACCAAACTAAAATCACCAATAATATCAACATTCACTCGACATTCGTTGGCTCGAATTCCTCGTTGGCTCGAATTGGATATAAAGGACTGATTTCTATATGCTAAAGGTAAGCATTCAAGCTTGGCTCGAGTTCCTCGTTGGCTCGAACTGGATGTTAAGGACTGATTTCTTTATACTGAAGGTAAGCATACCCGTTTGGCTCGAATTTTTCTAGGCTCGAGGGTTTTCCGCGAGCGAGAGTTCGAGCTAACCAGGTCGACAATACTACATTACAGGTAAACGATTTGATTGTGTTCACCACGCGCGGATGCGGAACAATTATAGCCACTAAACGTTGACCTCCATAACAATCACTTTATGCAAAGTCCCTTTTGTGTATGTTGCGCTGATATTAAAGACGCCGAACACTTTCTGTTCCAGTGCAACAAATATATAACAGAATGTATACAAATGTTTAGAGAAACACTTACCTTCCATCCATTAAGTATCGACAAATTATTGTTCGGCTTCGACGACTTTACTTATGAATCATATGAGTTCATTTCTAAACAAGTTTAAAAATATATAAAGAATACCAATTATTTTTCATAATAGCTGTCTTTCCAGTGCAATTTTAAAAAGGGGATATCGGCGACAATGTTTTTCCTCTCACAGGGTGGGCCGATTTTTTACGTTGTAAAAACTTTTGGCCCAATCATTTTGTAAAGATAAAGGCTGAAATGATTGCATTCGAACGTGTTTAATGTAAACTTGTTTATGCAATAAATGTTATAATTGAAAATCACTAAACAAAAATAGTCAAAGGTCATGGTTATAACCAATCGTGTGCATAGAACATGGCAAAATTAAATGCAACCTCATTGCATGTACATCAATATATCATATGTTCACACAAACATAATAATTAAATTTATATATTTTACCACTTTCGCGAGAGTTTGTGATACTATGTTTACATTTTAATTGGATAATCTTTGTTTACCTTAAGTTGCCAAGTTTTTAAATGTTTAGGGGTGTTGTTTTTTTACTTTTAGGAATGACAAAGTTTGTCAATAAACTATTCTGTGTAACTAAACATTTTAAAACTTGGCAACTTAAGGTAAACGAAGATTGTCCAGAGAAAAGAAGGTTATATAAAATGGGCCTTAAATAGTGTATTCCTCATTTAATTGACATTTTTAAATGGTTAAAATAGCACACACACAAATTCTTTGACATCGTTAAAGGAAAACATAATGGTGGAGTCGTGGAGAAAATTGGATACTATTTGCCTCACTTAGTTTTTACCCACATGTTATTCCGAATGGTGAACACATGAATAATCATGAATTGATTATGTCACATCGTTAGAAATCGCTTATTCAGGACTGTGTTGGATTTGCTGGGAGGATATTGAATAAAAGCATTTGATCAATCATTAAACAAACATGTTACGATATTACAAACATACATGCAAACTATGACAGTTTAGTGTTTTATAATGAAAATTTATATGATTTAAGTCAAATAATCGCAAGGGAAACTGACAATGAAACACATTGAGTTTATCCTATATTAGAAAAGGTCGGGATTCTGAGATATGTGGATACTGATCCAGCACCGCAGCAAGACAATTACGTATAATGAACGACCCATAAATTTCCACATAATGTCTTACTTAATGTAGGGAGATAACGGAGTTGAAAAGCAATTTCGTTTAAGCTTAGCATGACGTCGCGACACTTCAGCGGTAATTTAAATGTATGTTTGTCATAATTCCGGGAAGTAGCTAAGATACAGCAGTGGTAAGGGAACTACTTTCTGAATGGTTGTTTACCGTATGTCGGAATTCTTGTTCATATTGTTAATAACGACCCCCCCCCCGGATCCGCTATTGCAATATACACATGTTTATTTCTTTGTTATTTTATAACAATATTACAACAGCAAATAAGCAATACAACGAATACATTCTTTTTTTAACATCTTAAAAGTTGTTTTGCATGGTAGCAAAAGTAGCATGTTCAATAACAAACAAAGATACAATCCAAACTACAGGGACAAGCAGTCCAATAGTTTAACATTTAACAAAGTTATCTCTACAGGCAAAATACTACGGTCGACTATACATTGAACTAAAAACATAAAACTTACAAATAACTCAGGAAAAAACAACATTATATTTAGAAATTAAATTCGTTTTTGTTTTACTTACTTTTGAAAGAAAATCACAAAATCAAACGAACAATACACCAAATACAGTTTCGTTGTAACAACGTCCAAAACGTTTGATTTACAAAATTGATTTCGATGACAAAGAAACTGAAGTCTTAATAGAAAATGAAAGAAGGAATCGGGATAAAATGGGAAATGATGTTTCATATCAAAACACATCACTATTTTAACAGAATGAAATTGCATCGTCAATTACAAAAGTACAATCTAAAATACAAGTAATGGCTACAGAACGAGTTTCGTTTCGGATAAAATTGGTGTTCGTCCTAACGAAACGGCTTCTTACGTCTGTAAGAGGACACTTTTGAAGTAAAAACGAGTAACTGTATATGACTTATACGAGGATAAGTGTATTGCATATATTAGTGAGCAAATAAATGCATTAATAAATAAATAAATAAATACACATTTATAATTAGAAATATTTTTCCGAAAGATAAACATTTAGATTATTAACATGGCCTTTCTAAATACAATGTATCGGCTAGTGCGATTACTCGAAATTCTCGTGCACAGTCCGCTTACAGCCGTAAGAAGACACTTTTTCAATAGCTTTGCTGGGGGTATAGTCGTATAATGACAAGCAGCTAGCCCAATAGTTTAACATTTAACAAAGCTCTTTCAAAAAGCAAAATGCACAGGTCGAATAGACACTGAACGAGAAAGACATAACTTAAAAATAACTCAGAAATCTAGAGTTTAAATGCGTGTTAGACTAATCATTGAAACAAAATCACAAAATAATACGAATAATACACCATATACAGTTTTGATCCTTACATCATGTCAAACGTTCGTTTTACATTTAAATTTTAATGACATAAATACTTAAGTCTAAATGGGAAACATGAAAGAAGGAATCGGGATTAAGTTGGAATATCAATGTACATCACTATTATAATATGACCAAACGAAATGATCAATTACAAGAATACACTCCTAAATACAGGAACAACCAGTAGTAAAACATTTAACAAAGACCATTTAAAGTCACATCCCTTAAGACTAACATACATTGTGCAAGAAACATGTTACTTATAGACAACTAAGATTTTTTTTACAATTATCAAGAGTTTAAATTCGTCTCCAATTCCTTTAAACATAAAAATCTCCTTCAATTTCAGCTGTCCAGACTAGTTTGAAACCATATGTTTAACCGGCACCAGTTTGAGACTATGTATCACCAAAAGATACCATTAAAATTTGCGCATCTAAATATAGGCGCGTCCTATGTGGCAAGACAACGTAAGTGATCGGGCGGTTCTAACAATGCCGGGCGTAATTGGAATTCCTAAAAAACGCATTGCGATTCTTAATTTCTACCGTATTAAAACTTCGCGCAAAACATTAAGATAAAAGTACTGACGTTACTGTTGCTTTTCTCTAGTCGATATGGATTTTTAACGTTTCTGTATGCGGTACATGTATAAAGAATTTAAACCTTCAGTTTTAAATAGTTATCATTTCTAATGCTATAAACCAATTCTACGAAGCAAATGTAAATTAAATCCGGGTAAACACTTTTATAATGCAAAGATGTGATAACGCATTTTTTATATTAATACCGAGGTTATTTCTACGTTTAATTTATAAAGATTTACCATTATCTTTTTATTGCATGGAATACATTATTTTATTAACACCATAATGATGCTGCTATCGTGATATGATATATTAAGAGAGTTAGAATACATTATTTTACCATGAGTACATATCATATTAAATTTGTTTCTTAAATAACATAATGTCTATATGAAAAAGCTTTCTGTCATATTTTTAAAAAGATCAATCTTAACATTTTTTTACTTAAAATGAAACTTTACCAGTAGTAAATGGTTTGCACTAATAAGATATACATAACCTTAACATAAACGTTATTTTTACATTATTTGTAAGAAAAGAGGGTGATGAAAATACTGTTATACTTGCATTTATAAACACATTTTCCCCCAAAACATGTCACCGTTGCAGAAACTTGAAGCCTCTCGTTGACCCTCCACACCCTGCGTTTTGGACTTGACCTAGGATTTCACTCAAGCTCTATAAAAGTAAAATGTCCACAAGAGTCTCTCGATTGGCCATGGCGTTGCTTTTATAAACTGGGAAACTTAGGTCCACGTTGAAATGAATATAATATGACAAATTTTAGAAAGCATCTCTTGGAAAGCATATAGTCGTGTTGAAAAAAAGCTGATAAAGTAATTGAATGTCCTACCCAAAAATTAAACCAAGTAGTGTTTTTGTACCTGATGCTCAAATAGGTGTTTCCATGCTATTCTGATGGTCCATATTGGACGGGTAAACTGTGTTGGTCGTATTTAATCTTGTCCGCGTATTTTGCCCAGTTCTCCAGACTAGAGCCCAAATGTTGGACATTCTTGTCCGTGTATTGCCCATATCTCTCTGGAATAGAGCCCGGAGTTTGGACAGACTTGTCATAACAATTATCGGGCTGCAAAGGGAGTTTAAAAAAAGAAAGCACCCGAAGAGAAAATCTGAGTCCGGTCTTCTCCCAACGATTGCAAGCAAAGGTGAGTAAATTACAATAGGCAAAACAGAAATGTTGTAGAGGGCAGTCATCAGAATTATACTTGTAATGGTTTTGGTGCGTTCTGACGACTGTTGATTCAATGATGATTTTAAAATTCTGAATTTCAGGAACAGTAACACATCTGACGCAGTAAGAGACAATATAATCGGGACCAAGGCTGTCATCGTCAAGAGAGTTTGGCTATATTTATCTGTCCACGAGCCAGAATATGAACAAACTTCATTCGAAACCACTCTTTCATCAATAGTGAAATTTGTTAGCAAAGTGACCAAAAGAACAATCGCAACAGGTAAATTTACTGCTTCTATCAGGTTTGTATACAGAGTGTTCCAACATTTTGCTGGCAGATGCGCTCGTTTCACCCGTACGTATCTTTGTATGCAGATAAACAAAACATTAAGCTGGCCTGTACAGTTAAATACTGCAAGGCATATTAACAAGGAGCCACAGGAATGAGCGTCTGTAGTTTCCATAAAACCTATGCTCATCAGCAATACTCCGATAATAGCATCATTCAGCGCTATGTAAAGCAGTTGCAGGAAATGGCTGGAGTTGGTGATCTGCTTGTCCTTGATAGCCCGTACCAGATAGATAATAGCCAAGCAGTTTAGTAGAAGCACAGTGGAGCCATACCCTTTCAGGATCCATTGTTTTTGGACTTTCGGAAGAAGGTTGCTGTTACCAAGATCTATTGGATACATGTTTGTCGCATTAGCCATGCCAAAGTTGAAAATACACCGAGATAGACAAACTGAAATTAAAGGCAGACACGATGAATGTATTTAAAGGATGTTTTAAGAGCCAAGCATCTTTCGTTTGACCATTCCATCTCCTTTTCCAAAATATAGCTTTTAATCCATCAGTAATGTTTACAAACAAAACTGGATCATTTCAGGGGAATGTTCTATCCTTCAATGCTCTAGTATATGCATGGAATAGACTTAGCCTTTCATGAGAATAACGAAGCCAACTATGTTTACATATGCTTCATATATAAGATATAAATTTATATAACTTTCTGAATGCATAAAATAATTGTAGGGATAAAATTAACAAAAATCTAAATATTTGTATGTATATTCCTTTAATTAAAATTTAGAACAAAATGATATTTTTGTTACTCTGTTATATCTTTGCAAAATACTATTATTAAAATATTATTATGAAATTTGTGTTACCTTATCGTTGAAGTGTTCCAGACTTATCAAGAAAACCGTTCTAATTTTGTCTTTAAAGGTTTGTTTTATGTATTTGTATGCCAAGACTAGTCCTTGTATTTTCTTGTACGAGGGGCGTTCGGAATTTAAAGCGACTAAAGCTCGCCATCCTAATCACGTCCAATAAATCATATTTACATATCTGTCATATATACTGGGCGAGGTAAAATATTGTATCTGCCACAGTTTTATTGTACGCTGAATGTTTATGAATAGTTAACTGATTTCTCAGAAAAAAATAATAGCTTAACCAAAAGAAACAATAATACAATGAAAAATATATACAATGGACAAGCCAGTAAACGAAAACTGAAAAACAATTCCTGTTAAGGGGCACAAGGCAGGGACCAAAACGACTATGAACTATATACACACGCATATTAACAGCACATACACAAATACAAATACACACACATCAAACTTACACCAAATACACAAATACAAACAATGTAACAAACCATACCCTCATCAAACATGCTTGACCGTTAAATGATGGGATCACAGCATTCGAACCGTCATTGAAAGAAGATTTCGCTGGCACTTGACACTACCGGGGGGCTTAAAAAAGTAAACAAGTCATTACCTCTCGCTTGTCCCATTATCAAAAGGTACTAAATGGAAATATATGATCCTTATCAACGCACGCATCAACTTGAAAACAATGAAAAAATAACGCAAAACCAACAACATATAACCCGAAAAAATAATTTCAAGTTCAATATGACAGAATAACAACATCATATGTTAACGAGTTTTAGCCGGAAGAACAGTGCTAGCTCTCCAGTGGTTAGTCATTTAAAGACAACTATCAGACAACTTTTAGACATAGCTCGGCTTACCATTAGATTTAAAATTATGTCTTTATTTAGTTTAAAAATGAAAGCATACTTGTACAAACTAGGAGAAAAAAAAACCACAATGACGTTTACAACATTGATAAACAACATATGATATAGTTCCAGTTGCGTTCCCATTTTTCTCCCCATAACAGAAAATACACCATCACATGTTCATAAATGGTCAACCTCCTCAAACCTGAATATATGACTTCACATGCTTTTTATGAATTGTAACTAAGCACAATATTGCATCCCACATGTTCGTAGTCGGCAGTGAATTTTAATTGCAGCCAGGGTAGAAACTAATGGAAGTCCTTTGATGTCAGTTCAAACAGATAAATATGTCTCTTTATAGGCATATACTGATGTAAAACTTTATGTTTAGTGTTTGTATTACATTTGTTTCTAACGAAAAACACCAATTTGATATAAGCATGTAGGTGAGTAGTTATAAAGTTTAGGCCAAATGTCATAAGTTTGGGCCTCATCAGGGCTCAAGGATTGAGAACGAACTTGTAGTGAAAACCCAAGTTTCGCTGTGGCAACGCAGTGGTACAAGAGTTCAGAAGTCAAATCTGGTCCAATCAACTCCAAACAATTATCAACTCTGCTTGAGCTTACACTCCCGGTAGACAGAGAGGTCGACACACATATGACGTACAAAAATATCGATTTATTATTAATCAAGCAAAATTAAAGTATATCTCCCGCCGAGATTGGCATTTGTTGAATAATGAAGTTCATATATAAAAATTATATATTAATATGTTTGTGCATATGTGGCTATAAAATGGTATTGTAGTTGCATTATTTTTTAGAAATGCACAATTTATGATATATACTGTCTTATCGAATGGTACAAACAATTAATTGAATAGGTACTTTTCACTTTTATATAATATGTATGTATTGTGTATATAATGCTACTTACAATTTTGCTATTTCAATGTTTACGATTAACCTTTAACGATTTTACAGTGGTATGTCAATTAGCGGAACCGTGCGCGTGTGGATTACACTTGCGGCCGGGAAAAACCTGTTAATGGTATCACTGTTTTCAATGCTCTAATTCAATTTTCTATTGTAATTCTATGCATGAATATGGTAATGAACGGTTTTTGTAAATATTTGTACCAATGTTTGTTCATTTTAAACTATATGCTTTTATTTCCAAGTCACATGCTCATTTTTATGTTTTTGATATGTTATGTATGTTTGTTATTCATTTCTGAAACTAGCTCATTGGGCTAATGTTTCTTGTTTACATAAACCCGACTTTAAATAAAGATTCTTGTATCTTGTATATTGTATCTTGTATCACTTGCCTCATAACATAGCTAGTACCAAACTTCCGCAAAATACAATAGCCGTTTAATAGTACGTTGAAATAAGCAGACTAAGAGTGCACATAAGTGTCATTCAACAAGAAACCTCCTTCAAACCGTTCTTCCGAGACAGGAAATTGGTTTTTGTAAGGTTTTTCGTGACAACGCCAATGAAATCCTTTTCTCCATGTATGTTTGGCAGTCCATATCCTTACACGCATCCTTACAAGCGTAATATGGCGTAATCAGACGTTGTTATAGAGATTCTTGAAACACGTGCATGAAGATTTAACCCAAATGAGAGAAGAAGATATTGTTATGTTCTGCTCAAATTGATAAAGCATTGGAGCCATACATAAACTAATTTGATTTCTACATGAACACCCACATGTTTGTACACCAGAGCGATGTTTCTATGGGTACATTATCAAACCTTTGATTAATGAGAATGGACCCCCCATGTTATCCTTACGTTATTTCAGAATTATCGCATTGCTTAGTTCGAGAAGAGGAAAACAGTCAAAACTATCCACTGTCTTTAAATTAAACACCTGTCTGTATTTACGTGTATACCTTTGTTCTCCATACTTTCAACTTTCAACGATAGCAATCCGTCCCCTCATTCCATTTGTTTATTTTTACAAAGTATGGTAATTGAATATGATGTGTTGTTCCATGATAGCGAAAGCACACTTTTGAACGATCGTTACCCATCTTCAACGACCTTTCAAGTGCGTTTAGTAAACCGTTTTAGGGGTCTCTGCAGATGGTAACGGCCTGACAGAGAGTTTTAACCGTATATAAACATATGTTTGGAACACACTGAAAAACGTAGCATAGCAGCAAATGCTCGTACCTTAGATATTTAGTCAATACAACGAGGTACTACGTCGTGATTACGAGATCCATACTCATTATAACCAGGTACTGAGTCGTTATAACTTGGTACTCAGTCTTTATAAAAAGGTACTTAGTCGTTTACGAAAAACTAAGACGTTATTACCAGTAACTAAGTCGTTGTTACTTGTTACGAAGTCGTTATAAGGAGGTGCTTAGTCGTTGTAAGGAGGTGGATAGTCGTCATAAGGAGGTACTAAGTCGTTATAAAGAGGTACTTAGTCGTCGTAAGGAGGAACTTAGTCGTCATAAGGAGGTGCTTAGTCGTCGTAGGGAGGTACTTAATCGTTATAAGGAGGTACTTAGTCGTCGGAAGGAGGTACTAAGTCAATATAAGGAGGTACTTAGTCATTATAAGGAGGTACTTAGTCGTCGTGAGGAGGTTCTTAGTCGTTATAAGGGGGTACTTAGTTGTCATAAGGAGGTACTAAGTCGTGATAATGAGGTACTTAGTCGTCGTAAGGAGGTACTTAGTCGTCATCAGAAGTAGCTTAGTCATTATAAGGAGGTGCTTAGTCGTTTTAAGGAGGTACTAAGTCGTTATAAGGAAGAACTTAGTCGTCGTAAGGAGGTGCTTAGTTGTTCAAAGGAGGTGCTTATTCGTTATAAAGAGGTACTTAGTCGTTATAAGGGGATACGAAGTCGTTATAAGGAGGTACTTAGTCGTTATAAGGGGATACGAAGTCGTTATAAGGAGGTACTTAGTCGTTATAAGGGGATACGAAGTCGTTATAAGGAGCGAGCAAACAAGACTTTGTGCAGGTCACCAAAAAAGCGTTATATTATAATATTCCATTTACTACCTAATTTTCTATGTATACCTTTCTATTTTTACCTTTTGATTTTATCTAAATACACCGCTATCTATCAAATTTCCATATATGGAATAGCTGGCGCGTGTGAATATGTTACGTAATTTTGTGCACTGAAGTTAAGGGAGTCTACACCAGCGAAAGCAGAGTCACCTGTTCCATTATTTACTTGACAGAGTAGAATATTAAGAAAATATTTTTATTTTATATCTCAGCAAAATAAATAAATTGCTAGTACGAAAAGAATAAAGATTATATTTCTAAATCAGGCAGATTTGTTTTAGTTATTTTTGTCACGCTATTTTAAGTGACGCGAAAGTAGATCCTAGATAACTCATCGTACTTTCATGATTAGAAAACTACAGTAAGGTGATACGGCTTATTTCGGTACCGATAACTGTATTTTTGCTGTTTATTATGGAAAAGGAAAAATCACAAATACTTAGTCGTAAGAACGAGATACCAAATCGCTATTATAAGGTACTTGGTCGCTATAGCGAAATACTAAAAAGCCGGACCCTCTTGACCCGTATAAAAGCCAAGCCAATGAAACCTCTTTAACCTTGCAAAGTGCAATGTACATTTATGAACCATAGGAGAGGCTTACGTGTACGTGAAATTGTACGCAAAGATTCTAATCGTGTACATTGTTTCCGTTCTGCTTAAAGCACCAGTCAACTGTAACCACGCTCCCCGCCCAAGGTCCGGGTACGGGGTATACCGGGAATAGCGGTGCAAACGGGCTGTGTTTTAACCTTCCAGGTGGCCCCGCAGTGCCGAGTGAGTGCGGAGGTTTTGTTTTTGCGCAGGAAATAACGCAGAATGGGCCGTCGCTATGTGCCGGGAAATATCCGTCCTTTAAACGGGATTTGTCCTCGTTTTAGCCAAGCTTTTCCCGGAGTATAACGAGATCTCGAGAGATATTTAAAAAAAGATTACGCCTCGTCCTGATTCTCTCCCAATTAACTAGACTGTCCCCGGGGTGCGGGGGGGATTTGAATTGGATTTTGCCAGCAGTTTGTCCCCGCGGAGCTTCATAAATAAACAAGGACAAGAAACAGCCGCCAGTGTAATGATTAGTGTTATGACAGTGGAAGAATTATTTACCCCAGGTTTACATTTAACCCAATATGAAGATGTATCACGAATGTTCTGTGTGCATGGTGTTGCCCGGTTAGGGGTGGACACTTGATGTAAAGGCACATTCTTGTCGGGTATGCATCACCCTCCATGCACAGGTGCCCGACATGCCCCGTAATGTCAAATTTTGAGTTTTGCATTCAGGATTTAATAGTAAGGAAAAGAAATAATTGTGGATTCTCTAATTTATTCGTTTTCCGCATTTAAGTGAGAGGTATGTCACTCGCAACTTTCTAGTCAAAGTTGTATTATAGTATTCAATTAGAATATTAGATGTACATAAAAATCATACAAGATGGCAAGTAATGTTGTGACAATATCATTGATTTAATGTTGTGATATGCTTTTAATGAATTTTAAAAGGCCGTGATAATTAAAAAGCCCTTCTGGTAGTTACAATAATGGAGAAGATTCTAGATGTAGACATTTTAATGGCATTAGACACGTTTCGATATATGTACAACCACATTAAAAAGACATGACTTGATGCACTTCATGAAAATTGGTTAAAAGCTTTTGATAGTAAATCGGATTTAATTACGACATATCGAGCTCCTTAATCAGTAATTACATAGAATACCCATTACTCGTTTTATTAATTAGCAAAAACCTAACGGGCCCACAGCTATTATCTTAGGCAATATTGCTACAACAACACATTAAAGATTATATCTTATAGAATGTTTACAAGACTACTAAATGTTTCAGGAAATTTGCGGACGGACAAATGTGTTCCACGTCTCTTTTAATGCCAGTATATTAATTAAATACAACGAAGTTTACAACATCGTTTACGTGTACCATACTGGATATTTCGAGTTGGTGGGATAAGTGTCGTTTTGAGTTCATCTATTCTGGCACTCGGGCAAGGCCCTTTTTCCGAGCACACTGATGAAATTGTTAGTCATATTATGTTTTTGGTGCATATTTCACAGGGAGTAAGTTATCTGGTTCCCGCTACCCTTGTTCTTTAATGTGAACCCAATAAAATGACGTATGACCTATGTTCAGTGTTCATTGTGGTGCCTGAGTACAGGGTGGGGGTATTGAGATAGGTAAAGGTACATTTATGGTAGGGTATGCATCACCCTCTTCCAACACATGTCCGACCTGCTCTTCATAGACAAAAGGTGTGTTACGCATGCAGAATTGAATGGTAAGGAAAGAATATTATTGTCGATTCCCTAATTCATATGTTTCCTGCTTTAAAGTGAAAAGTATGTCACACACGACTTTCTAGTCAATTTTGTATTAGCTTATGCACCAGTCAATTGTAACCTTGTCCCCTCCAGGTCCGGAAGTAAACCTGGAAAAGCGGTGGGGGAATAGGCCCTTTTTTACCTTTCAGGTGGCCCCGCAGTGTCGCGCGAATGTGATGGTTTTGTTTTCGCGCCTAAAATAGCGGCGAATGGGCCTAACCTAGGATGTCCCCGGGGTGCAGGTGCATTTGGCGTTGACCTTACCAGAAAGTTTGACTCCGCCGAGCAGGGATTTTACCTGGGATTGGTTGGACTGAAAGTCAAAGTCCCCGCTATTCCTCGGTACTGGAGGGGGGAGGCGGGGGCGTGGTTACAATTAACTGGTGCATTATTCAATAAGAATATTGCAAGTATTAAACAAAAAGCATACCAGATGACAAGTAATGGTGTGACAATAGCATTGATTTAATGTTGTGATATGTTTTAGTGAATATTAAAAGGCAATATTAATTGAATCGCCTTCCGGTAAAAACAATACTTGAATAGACGCTAGATGTAGACAAGCTAATGGCATAGACACGTTTTGATATATGCACAGCCACATTAAAAAGGCATGACTTGATGCACTTGATGTAAATTGGTTAAAGGCATTTGGTAGTAGATCCGATTTTATTACCACATATCGAGCACTTTAATCAGTAACTACATAACAAACCCATTACACGTTTTATTTATTAGCAAAACACTACCGGGTCCCTCAGCTATTACCTAAAGTAATAGTGATACGTAAACACATTTTAGATTATTAATTCGTAGAATGTCGACAAAACTTCTTACTGTTTCAAGAGATTTGCGGACGAAAAAATGTGTTTCATGTCTCCTAAATTGCCAGTACTTTTTGATGTTACTTAAGAAATATTCCAACGTAGGGACTAGTTCATAATTTTTTAAACAAAAAAAAAATGCTTTCAATAGTTTCCACGTTGCATGATAAAATATGAAGTTTAGTATGTTTTATAAAACTGTACACTTTAATTGCTAATGAAACCTTAAATTATGATAACCCTGCTTATCATTTTGAAAATTTTGACTTTAAATACCAACTCAATCATAACAACTCGGCCATCTCCGAGATAGATACAGGCCGAGGTGTTCCAATTGATATCAACTTCCGCCAAAATAGATGAAGGTTACACGGTACTATTACAATATCCTTTATGTTTGTAAACCTCCTAGGCAGTAATCTCCCTTGGTGACAGCAAAAATGCCGAGGTTTGAAAAAATCACCTTGAGCTTAATTGTTTATTTTACAAATGACATTCGAAAGAATGAACTCCAGATAATAACCTCTTGATGTATAGTATTTTTTATCCCCGTTCTATATACACATATGAGTGAAATGTGTTACAAAAACTTATACAAAATATAAAGCAAGGAATTCACATAACATGCCGGTACAAATAAAAGGTGAATTTCATGCTATTGAAATCTATGTATTAGACCATTGACTCTATTTATTCCGAAGAAACGTATGTATATTTTTGTTATAATTTAGTTTTAAAAAAACAAAATATCTATAATTCCGGGCTTAAACTATTGTAACAATATTATAAACCATAATGTCCTTCGAGCATATGTGCACCCAACATAAAACAAAATATTAACATTGAAATAATTACCATTTTTGGTTATCTGCATGCACGTTTTTCTTCCAATTTCATTGCGCCGACTTGATGCTATCATGATGCATCAAATTTTTCCTTGTGCCGGGAATAAACGTTAGAGAGGCGTAACATAGGGGCACATTTTTGACATTCGCCCATACATCAGAACCAAAATTTAAATAGTTTAAACAGTTTGAATAGAGGTGGTGGGGGTATTCGCCTTGAGATCTTTACAAATTAAAGTCCGAAACGGTACAATTTGAACGTATTTATTACTTTCTACTCTGATTAACATAAAAAGTAAACTTCGACGATTTGAGGGAGGGGCAATTAAGCCTTAGGACTTTAATCTTTGGAATTTTAATGATTTATGCAACGTAACACTTTCCTGGGACTCATTTCTTTTTAAGGGGTGGGTGTGTTGGGGCAATTAAGCTGAAGAACTTTAATCTTAGGAATCTTAATGATTGAAGCAACAATACACTTCGCTTTTGAACTCAGTTCTTAAAATGACACGTTTAATGACTACAATTATTTTTTAATACCAAGTTGTATTCTACGAACGTAGTAGTAGTAGTAGTCGTAGTCGTAGTCGTAGTCGTAGTCGTAGTCGTAGTCGTAGTAGTAGTCGTAGTAGTAGTAGTAGTAGTAGTAGTAGTAGTAGCAGTAGCAGTAGCAGTAGAAGTCGTAGTAGTAGTAGTAGTCGTAGTCGTAGTAGTAGTAGTAGTAGTAGTAGTAGTAGTAGTAGTAGTAGTAGTAGTAGTAGTAGTAGTAGTAGTAGTCGTAGTCGTAGTCGTAGTAGTAGTAGTAGTAGTAGTAGTAGTAGTAGTAGTAGTAGTCGTAGTAGTAGTAGTAGTAGTCGTAGTAGTCGTAGTAGTAGTAGTAGTAGTAGTAGTAGTAGTAGTAGTAGTAGTAGTAGTAGTAGTAGTAGTAGTAGTAGTAGTCGTAGTCGTAGTAGTAGTAGTAGTAGTCGTAGTAGTAGTAGTAGTAGTAGTAGTAGTAGTAGTCGTAGTAGTAGTAGTAGTAGTAGTAGTAGTAGTAGTAGTAGTAGTTGTAGTAGTCGTAGTCGTAGTAGTCGTAGTAGTAGTAGTAGTAGTAGTAGTAGTAGTAGTAGTAGTAGTAGTAGTAGTAGTAGTAGTCGTAGTAGTCGTAGTCGTAGTAGTCGTAGTAGTAGTAGTAGTAGTAGTAGTAGTAGTAGTAGTAGTAGTCGTAGTAGTAGTAGTAGTAGTAGTAGTAGCAGTAGCAGTAGCAGTAGAAGTCGTAGTAGTAGTAGTAGTCGTAGTCGTAGTAGTAGTAGTAGTAGTAGTAGTAGTAGTAGTAGTAGTAGTAGTAGTAGTAGTAGTAGTAGTAGTAGTAGTCGTAGTCGTAGTCGTAGTAGTAGTCGTAGTAGTAGTAGTAGTAGTAGTAGTAGTAGTAGTAGTAGTAGTCGTAGTAGTAGTAGTAGTAGTAGTAGTAGTAGTAGTAGTAGTAGTAGTCGTAGTCGTAGTAGTAGTAGTAGTAGTAGTAGTAGTAGTAGTAGTAGCAGTAGCAGTAGCAGTAACAGTAGCAGTAGCAGTAGCAGTAGTAGTAGTAGAAGTAATAGTAGTAGTAGTAGAACTAGTAGCATTAGCAGTAGCAGTAGTTGTTGCAGCAGTAGTAAGATGTTGTTGCTAATGCTGAAGTTGATTCAGGCTTAAATATCATTCTAATTGTTCGTGAGTGAGAGTTAATGCTACGGCGCAATATGTTCTCGTTATGCTATTCGCTGATCAGTACAGGGGAGAGAAAAAATGAAAGACGAATATCGTTCGCAACTCTGGGTAGTTTCCCCCTGCTGCAGTGGGCATAATGTAATTGGTCTTACCAGCCTATCTGAAAATGGCGGACACAAAATTTTAATGTAAAGGAATTCAACTCACAAATGAGCTAGTGTTTTGATAGCTCCATTAATCTTAATGTTAAATATTATTGCCTTTGTGAACGACTAGATGACTCCCATCCCTTTTATTTTAACTAAATGCCATATTTTGCAATCTTTGATTGCCAAATAATGAAGCAAACCCTGTTGGGGATCGAACCTACAAAATATTGGGTGGTAGACGTATACCTGCACCACTAGGCCACCCCATCCCTTTCTTTTTCAACTAATCTCTAATTGCCCAAATTTGTTGTGTAAGTTTTGGTATTTCTTGTATTTTTTTGCACGCAAAACTCTTCCACATGATACCAAAATAAACTGGGGTCTCTATGCAACCCAAATCAACTCATTTTTGGGACGGATCCGTTAGGAAGAATGAAGCAAGTGGACCCTTCTCAGTCATAAGGATTTTACACAATATGTTCTGAGTTAAATTAAAACGTGTTTTAGCTGGCGTGGCATTCTTAACAACTCGGAAATCTCCGGAATGCTTCGGGATAGATAAAGTGAATACGCTTCAATATATACAAACAGATCATGAGGCTGTCCATGATAAACGCAATTAAAATTAAACGTAGTAGACCAATTAATCTAATGAAATTAATGATTTTGGCTAAGTTACACAATACGCATTGTCAAAACTTGAAATCTGATTCAAATACTATACGTTTTCAATATCGGCAGCGCCATGTTTGACTACTTTTAAAATTCTGTATTATCTATGTCCGAGGTGTTCCGAATGTAGGCGTGTATCCAAATGATGACGTCATGTCTCTAGATGTAAAGAGGTAAGCATAGTATTTATAAAAGGCTGTAAAGGCCGACAAGCGATTCCATTGGCTAAAACAGAAGGCTATAATCTACAAACAAATATAACAAAAACAAGTGTTTTTTATTTGTCTTTATTCTTAAAACATGGTTAAATTTACAATTTACAAAATATAACAACATATGAAAGCATAAAATAAATTTCGTATTCACAAAAAAGTACACGCATTGGAATTTCTCTTGATCTATAATAATTCGGCATTCCTTTTTTAACACCTAAAACTTACTTTCATCTTCGTTGTAAACTAAAGAAAAACAATAATATTTTTTTTTAACTTTTTAAATTTGTTATAATTATATATATTTATTGTTTTAAATTTTCACATAACACATAAATCAAAATACGAATCAGTTCAGGTTTATAGTAACGTCAGAGGTCCGACTGTTTTTGTTTTTGTTTCCAATAGTTTATGAAAATATGGGTTGACCATTGCTTTTGTTTAAAAAACAGAACGTTTTGAAGTGAATTTAAATAAATTACTCCAAATTGAATTGATTTTTTTTAAGTTATAAAAAATGATACAAAATCTGTATTAACAATTCCTGGATCAAGGAAAACAAACAATGAAACTTGATACTAAAAGGGTTATTTGCGAGTTTCGCTGAATTTTAACATCACAGTAACTAAAGTTGTTAGAAATGTTTGTAATTTGATAAAACTGAAGTTCAATGTAATATACATTCAATCTCACGGGGAAAATTGGTGGTTTTAATCAAACGCTTCATCTGGATTTCTCGTAGTCTAACTATTTTAGAATAGTGAAACGCTTTTAACAGCCATCATGCCTCTTAAAGTTACAAACCACTTCCGGTTCTGCAATATCCTAATTAGTTACATTATCCCCTGATTTGGAAATATGATATTTAAATAAATAAACCGCCAAGGCCAGCTTGACCAGTGAAAGTTGTCTCAGTCAATAAATAACTTTTAATAAATAAATGCCTCAGCTAAAAATTCAACATTGGTCGTTGTTGTATGATTCTTGAACTGTTTAAAACGAACTGAACGTGTTCGTGCATTAAGATAATATACAGTTACAAATACACATAGCAATTTTCGACACATGTACTCACAGAATTATCATTTTCTATTTTATACACTGACAAAAACAATTCACAAAAACGAAGAGTTTATAAATCATACATTATTGTTCTCAAATTTTTACAAAAGAAGCACTAGTGAAGCCAAAACGCCAGTCAAAACAGCAAATACAGAAGCGGAAGTGGCGGATGCGACACCCCCGGGACCAGTCTGACCTCCTGCACCTCCAGCAGTTCCGCTGCCGCCACCGCCGCCATTACCGCCACCACCACCACCGGAAGCCCGGAGCGCCGTGGCGTAAGTGGCCTCGTTACACATCTCGTTGAAGTTGCGGACCTGGAGGTTCTTGCAATGTTTCTGGACGAGGGAGCACTCGAACTCGGTCTTGAGACCCACGACGTCCTTGGCGCACGAGGTCTTCCAGCCGTTCAGGTCACAACGAAGCTGCTCCATAGAGATTCTGCAGAGAGGAGAAGGGGATTTGAAAGTGATGTTTAAGATTTTCTGTAAGTTAAACACGACATACTGAATTAATGAGGGCAGTATAAACAATAGTTGAACTCACAGGCTAAATAATAGTATGTGTTTACTTAAAACAGTTTTCAGTACGCGAGACCTAAGACTTACGACTTGAAATAGCTAAATAGTAATATGTTTGAGGATTGTAAATAAAGCTATTTAGAGCCATACAGGACTAAGGGACCCTACGGGGCATAGGACCCCTACAGGGCTTAGAAAAGCCTGCATTATGTATTGCCGACTAATAAGAATGAAACTCGTCTAATGATGTGGTATCTGAATGTTACTCACGAGCAGAAGTCCCGGAAGTAGGCGTCTGGGGAGAGCTTCTTCTGCACCTGTTTGTCAGCTAGGTCCATCATCTTGGACTCTGTGTTGGAGATACACTGCTGGGTCTGGGCGTTGCCGCTGGAGAAACACTGCTGGCCCTTACCATACACTGTAAGGATTAATTGCAGTGGTTATATAATGACGACACCTATTTATGGATGGATTAGGGGCTGTTTAGGGGCTATACTCAATATAAACATACTTATTATAATCATAATCGATATCCTTCGACATGGCTCATTGAGTCTATTGTTCTAACATTCCAATCAAAACGCTTGGATGTTAATCTTAATCTAATCCTTAGTTTCATGTTTCAAATAATCATTCTTGGTGGAAATATACGTGTACATACTCTGAAGGTCGTTGCAGATGACGTTGACGGCTTCTTCAACGGAGGATTGTTGATGACCCCAGTAAGACAACACGGCCTCGGCCAGGTTACACTGACTTAAGACGTCCCTCATACACTGGAATACTGCGCCCTTCGACCTGCAGACAAAAAGGTGATTTTAAAACATGTATTCATACATTGTGCATGTATATTGTAATTTGGTTGATAATTATTGCATGGCTCTCTATGATAGAATATAACACTTGAGTTCAAATCAAACATAAATGTTTTAAAACATAAGTAGTTTCTTTTTCATGTTAAGTGGTATTACACATATATTCATGAAGGAAAGATAATTGTATTTTTATGACTTTTCCGAAAAATGAAAGACAATCAACTTCACGACAAAGACAAGAACACGTGGTCGCCAAGCGAATACACACGATAGCAATAAATCTGATGGTGCATTCGAATATTCTTTGTCTCGAAGTGTATTCCGTGGTCTCAAGGACTTCGACATAATAGAGTTTTGACTTTACATGATTTTAGAAACTCACTGGCAAAGAGATTTGGCCATAGGCATGTCTCCCATGAAGTTTCTTCTGTCGTGGGTAATGTTGACCAGGAACATATCGGGCTTCATGTTGAACTTTGTAAAACACGAGTTCATTGATTCGTGAATGTTGCGCACGCATTCTGGGACACCTTCAACTTCCGTTCCAGGAATCACGTGATCTGAAAGAAAGATGGAGGTGTGAATATTTTCAAAATTGTAGTATTTAAGAATTGTAGCAACATTTGAACGGTTTTAAATATAATAATAAGTTTTAATATATAAAACATCAATTAAAAGGCCATATTTCATTTTTTAACGAAGACACACTATGTGAATGTGCATGTTTTTGTAAATAAAACATATGAACGAATAAATAATACATAAATTGCATGCGAAATAGAATGAAAAATATGTAAACCATTACCATGAAACTGTATTTAAAAGTATGATTGTAGTAAACCAGGCATAATTCTATTTTGAGGAATGACGAATTATAAATGTTTTATAACATATTTGCATTATTTCATTATTAATTTATAAAATTATGACTTTTAGAAGACCTTTTATCGTGTTTTATTCTTTAATTTACCAAAGCAAACAAATGCAACACAAAATACTATTCTTTGTTTTATGTTATAAATGTTGCTTATGTGTGAAGAAAACAGTAGAAACAAACAAGTAAACGTTTGAAAAAAAATAGTATAACAAATCATCGTATTCACACAACTAAAGTTTATATAATATATAAAAAATAAAAAAGTAATGAAGTATTTTGAGTATGAAACAATTTAAGATCCATTTATATGAAAAATGGACTGAGAAGCATGACTTAATAGACATGATAATAAAAGTGTTTGTTTCATTTGGAAAAACAGACAGAAAATCAGAAATAAACAGAAATTAATATAAAAGTGTTTGTTTCATTGTGGAAAAATAGACTGAAATAATAAATAAATAGAAAATTATATAAAAGTGTTTGTTTCAGGATATACAAAGACAAAAATACATGTAAGAAATATATATACGGAACAAAATGATATAAATAACCATGCAAGAAGGATAGCTTTACCATTTGGATCAAACTCTGCAAATTTGTGTTGGCATACAAGCAATTAATGAATATGTTGGAAGCAATAAAGCATGTGCGAGAAATAGAAATGTACGAATCTGTATAAAATGTTATTTACATTCATGTGCATCTAATTAAATATTCGAATATATAGTATGAAATATTAATGGTGAGAGCCTGCATTCTTGAATAAACGGTTGATCGCCATAATCTGATTTTAATTGAAATAATAAGCAATTTTCAATATTCGGTAATATTCTTTTCAAAGATTGCTACTGAAAGACATTAATTTGAAATATATTCCATAATATTCTAGAAATCATGTTTCCCTATAAATACATTTGTATACACGGTATCAGAGATAAGAATATTGCACTAAGTAGAGTGTTATAAATAAGAGTTAAATGCGTTGTGTGAAGCGATATGGGTGCTCTTTTATCTAATACAAGCCAAATATAACCCCTAACTTGCGTGGTAAGCCCCGCCAAGCTGTGGCGTACCAAGTGGTTCAAAAAGCTTAATATGAAAGCATTGACCTGCTGAATACAGCTACATCTGTCTTTTTACAGATTTAATTCATAGCTGTTGTTGTATTCCAAAGTGTTACTACAGCTATATAAAACATACAGCTGTTGCTAAGCGTTTGGCGCCAAAATATACAGCTATATCTAAAAAGATAAAGCTCAAATACAACAACAGCTATACATTTACAGCTGCAGCTTGTTGTTCTTGAGCAACTTGGAACACCATACCAAACAGCTACTGATAAGCGCCGCCTACCTGTATTTGGGCAGATTGTGTCGATGTTATCCTTGTGGGAGTTGTAGCATCGGGATGGGATAAGTTGACATTCGAACTCGTTCTTGAGGGAGACGGCTTGGGTATCGCACGAGGGCCACGCACTTCCGTCACAAGCAACATGCTTTACACGTGCACTGCGGAGAAAAGAAATTGGTTGTTAACATTGTATTTAAGGGTGTGTCCATACAATTTAAAAGAATCAGTTGTTCAAAATTTGTTTGACACTTTAAAATATGACAATTTTATTACCTTGACTTTTAAAGCATTAAAGACCTTTCGTTTCCTTGTGATAACTCTGTTTTTCATTCAACTCACCTGCAGAAATCCTCGAAGAAGACTTCCATATTGAGCTGCTGTGTGATCTGTTTGGTGGACAGGTCCGTGATCGCCATCGTCATATCCTCCATACACTGCTTCGCCTTTTCGGTAGGGGATTTGAAACAGTCTAGGCCGGCCAGGTAGTCTGGAAAAAACAAGTATTGAAAGGTAAGAAGTCGTGGATCTCACCCCCTAAAGAGACACATCCTCGGGGCCTCTCAAAATGTACACCAGTACATCAGCCAATGGTAAATTACTGGCTTAATCTTCCGTTTGGTCAAAGATAGCCGAAATGCTAATTGATTGGTCAACATTTATCCAAAAATTAGTCTTAACCGTTCAAACGTTATATTCAATTGACTGCATGTCACTTTATCAGGTATTGTCACATTTAAACTTAAACATATGAAAGTAGTGTAATTATTTTGTTGGTGCGTGTAATGCTTATTATGGTGTTGTTTGTATTCACGGTCCACATAACCATTGATCTGTCAACTTAAACAGCACGATGTTTTCGAAAAAGTCTTGAATGGTCCGGATTGAAAACCAGCATGTCGGCAAGATCGACAGTTTCCGGAAATGGCGTAAATAAACGACTACTATTACGGAAAAGACCGAAGTCGTTCTGCGCAGTGATGAGTGTTCAAGTTCGTTGACAGTGACCAATAACATGTGAAATAAGACGACTTAAGTGATCTTACTAGAACTTCCACCACTTACCAGGGATGTCGTGGCAGAGGATGCCAACTGCTCTCTCCATGCCGTGAAGGTCGAAACCAGTCAAAGAAAGAGTCTGTTCGGCGCCGGGGCATTTGTGGATCACCTCGTTCATGCATGTAAACAGATCCTGTTTCTTGCTGCAAAACGGAAGTTGTCAAATATAGTTAAATGTTTGCATTCAGTTCAATAAAAAAAACAATAATTCTTCGAGGGCTTCAACTTCTCAGAACGTTTGATTAAGGTTTTCATTCAGTTCAATTAAAATCATTTATCGTTCGGGAGCTCCGATTTTATAGAACATTTGATAAAAGCTTTCATTCAGATCAATAAAAACAATTCCATCGGAAGCTCCGACTGTTTAGAACATCTGATGTATAGGTTAGAGGAATGGACATCTTTACCATGACATTAATCTTACAAGCTGAAGAAGTTCTAATGTTCTTACTTGCAGTATTCCTTGGCCTCGGCAGTGTTGGCGCCAATCAGTGCCCCAGCGTGGTCGGAGCTGTTGGACAAGTAGATTTCTGGTGAGAGCCCGACCTTGCCGAAACATTCACCGAACGACTTCTGGAGGGTGAGCAGGCAGGCACCGGGTAGGGCTGTTGGGAAGGAGAGGGGAAACAGTTATATAACGTGTATGACAGTTTGATGTAGACAAAATGTTGTGTGTGTAATACATACGACTATGGCAATTGTGTGTAAACAGGAAAATGTGTCATTACCAACTGAAATCCAATGTAACGAAAGTTCCTATAGATTTGAGGGAAATACTTTGTGACGATTGTTATAGAATGAAATCTGAGTTACTTTCTTAAGCATGAAACGAGATCAAAACTGATGCACAAAATAATTAACATGGTATAGTAATTAAATATAAGAAAAATAAAATCAGTGTATTTATGTTAGCATTAAATTAGAATCAATTATGTCAAGCAGTTCTATGTTTAAGTGCATGGATTAAATTAAAAAATAAACTGTGATAAGTAATTTTGTGATAGAATATCTGAAAACAAAACACCATAACCATAATGTTACAAGCATATGTGGAGTTGGACTGTTGACTTAATTCGTTTTTAACATGCACTATTTTGTTGTTTTATGAATATCAAATATTAAAAACCCATTTCAGTTTGTCTTAAAATAAACATACATTAATCCAAAAACTTTAAAGCCATACACATTACCACAATAGTGTATTATAATTTTACTTTGATTATCCATGGTCAAATATAAAGCAGTTTTTAAAATTGTTACCAGATTTTTTTAGATTTATTTTCAAATTTATTAAACGCGATTGTCGAAAAGATGTATTGCTGAATATAATATGAATGTGTTCGAAAATCTAGCTAGACTTATATAAACAATATACGAGGCCAGCCAGGTTGTGGGTGTATATAAATCTGTAGAAATATGTACACGGGTGATGGAGAACATTCCATACGCCCACAAGTATTTAAAAGGACAGACAATTTACTATATGCATTTAAAAGGACGCACTAAGACACCTTATTATTTTTTTGTTTAAACTTTTTTTTTTAAACTGAGTTATGCTAATGAGAATCTATTATTAAAACACGGACAACAGCTGGCAGATACACATAGATTTTGAACGTGGGGAATTTTGTCCGTCTCCCTAAAGTTACGTTAAATACATCTATTCCTCAAGATAAAACTGTACATCATTTCACCTTTTGCTGTAAAAATGAAAATAAAAAGTGCCAAAAGTCGTATATCATAACACCCGTTTCTTACATTTGTCACCACACGAGGTTGCCACGGTAATGACCATGTTGGCAAAGCTGGCTTCTACACCTAGCAACTGTTGCCTGGCACAACCGGCATTAATTATAACGTCCTTTCCACAAACCTCCAACGTCTTCCATTTACTAAAAGGTCACATGTGGTGTTAGTTTTATTTATTATTTTAACAGTTAAATCCAATATGGAGCAGTATCAGAGGTTGGACGGGCAAATTCAGAAATGTACAACTTAAAAAAATACACCAAACTATTATAGAAAATAGAGTTTCAGCTGTTTAACTTATAAAATTACAATAAAATTTGAACGGCTGATTGTTAATTGATTCGTTGATTAAACAATGAATTTAACTTCCTACAATTTGCCTTGTCCAATTACAAATACTGTTCCAAGCAAGGGAGGTAACTACAATCCGGGTCACTGACTGAAACTAACCAATCAGCTGACCGCGCCACAAACCAGGGGAGGCAACACTCAACTTACAAGTATCACCACAATAAGACGCAGTTGTAATCATGAGATTAGCAAACGAAGCTTCGACCATGAGTATCTGAGACCTTCCACATATATCCGTGTCCTTTGCGACGAGATTCTTTCCACAGGTTTCCAAAATTTTCCATTTGCTAAATGGGGCAGAAAGTCACAAGCGTGTTTATGATACCAAACGACAATTATTATACTGAAGTTGTCTGTGTGTCTGTCACACTTCCTTGATCAAGGCTAAAGCTGGTCCTTTTGAATAATAAAACTGAGGAAACACCTAGGTTAACAAGATAGGTACAGAAAAATAAACGTTTTTGAAAGTCATGTGATATGCATTTGAGAACATGTTGAACCGATAGAAAAATAGACAAATATGTTGGAGACTTTGGTGTTTCGGCGTATATCTAGTAAATCTAAATAAGTGCTTAATCTAAGGTCATACATATTAAGAGACAACTCACTGTTACGAAAATTTAACATACCTGCAGATGGTCTTTTTCATGGTTGCCTTGTCCTGTCCAGCCGGAAGAGTCTGTCCTTGTAGAACCATGAGGATAAGTTTCATATCCATGTTCAGAGTCTTAGTGGCGCACGTGTTCATGCCTTCCTCGAACGCTGCCATGCACTGGTCGGGATTGATTGGCTTTCCGGAACCTTAAACGTAAGATAAAGATTGGTAACATAAAACAAATGTTTTTTAACATAGTTATTACGAAACCGAACCTCCCAGATTATACATAAGAAAGATATTTTACATAGTCATTACGAACAAGAACTTTTATATTAAGAATAAGCCAAAATTGAAAGAAGTTTACTTTGTGCAAATATCTGAATACAAATATTCAAAAACTGTTGTCGCGTTTTGAAGGATCGCGTCATTACAGAGACGAAATGTTCGGCGATTTGGGCCTGTTACAGACTGCTCTAAGAATTAGTTTGTACACTCTTCACACGAGATCCATGGAAAACATTACAAATATACACAAAGTATGTAAATAGCAGCCTCGTTTGATTAAAATTGTTAGTGGATAAGTGGACAACAATGTTTATGCCCTCTAGCATTGAATAGGTTTAATATATTTGTACATCTACCAAACTTAAGTATATCTACTTACAGACGCCCTCGAAAGCGCCCATCATATTCTGGAGTGTAGTTCCCACCATGATGGTTTCCTGTGGCTTACAGTCCGTCTGAATGGAGGTCAGGATGTCTGTAGAGCACTTCAACATGTTTTGTCGGGTCGTCTGACTGTAAATTGCAGAGCAAGTGCGTTTTATAGATTAAGAATTTATATTGGTTAATTTGACGCGTAGATCAACTAAGCGAACTCGAAATAAAACTATTCATAAGAATGGGCATGCGTAAAAATAAAACAAATCTTAAATGATATATGTGACACTTTTTTAACAATATACATCTTGTTCTATAGACTCCAAATGGTTAAATATATAGGTTCGGGCTAATGCTGCCGTTGATTCAATTCAATTAAATCAATCTGAAATTATGATTGGTGAGGCTTTTTTTTATCGGTTCTACTAACCTGCAGGACAGTTGCTTGAGCTGGTCCTTGTTGACTCCGGCCGGAAGTGGCTGGTCGGCGAGTAGAAGGAAGAAGTTGTCCGGGTTGATACTCTGCTTGTTGAGGCAAGACCGGAAACCAGTGTCGAAGTTCTTCATACACTTGGATCCATCGTTCGCTATATAAAGGGAGGTAATAATTTGAATTTATATAATTAGCACGTATATAAATCCCCTAAGCTCCTTATAAAGGGGTTATATTGAGCAAATAAACAGAGAAGCTCTGAATAGAAAAAAAATAAAAATATTGTCGACCTTGTAGTTTTGTTTTTATTTACAATGGAGCTAACAAGACGTAATTGTAACAGTTTTGTTTCCTGGATCAAGGGAAGTAACAAAGTTGGTTATGATGGGTTTAGGTTTTGCACACGTGGAAGTCTGAGCCAATGCCATTTTTGCTCCTTTCTTAAAGAGATTCCTTGAAAGCAGTGTTGAGTAACCGAATCAAATTAAGGATGGCAATGCATGGACGTATATGATACAGCAAAGTGTGTACATACGGGCTCCGCAAATGTTCGCCAGTCCTGAGACCATGGAGTTGACGGTGCCGTCCATCATACCAATATCCGTCTGCTGGCAGCTGGGATCCGTTTTGGTCACCAGAGGGCCTATACACTGGCCGACTTGCTGCCGGTTACTGTAATACGGATATAGTTTAAAGTCAAGTTTTGACGCAAATTATAATGTTATCAAACTCGTGTAAATGATATGCGTATATCGGTCTAATTATCAGTCCTTTTTCTCTATTACATAAACTAATATCATAGGTGAAATAAACAACACCTGCAGCTTATTAAATAGTTTCACCCTTTATCATCAACAGAAGCACCAAAAACAACAGCAGCAGCAGCAGCACTAACCGCTATTCAAATCCATATCAAAGATAACAAAACCATTAACTTGTTTTCTAATTATTACTTTGTATTAGGAATCACTTCCGGAGATGGGACTTACGCGCAAAGCATTTGTATGAGGTTCTGTTTCTGTGGAGCGAGGTTTGGTGGCAGACGACTGGAAGTCTCGTTGGTTACTAGGGAGAAGACGATGTCAAGCTCAAAACCGCCCAGGTCCCGGAAACACTGCCGGAAGCCAGCATCAAACAACTGCACGCACCTGCTTTGTTGCTGGGCATGGATGGGGAGGGTTGCTGTTAAAGCTGAAGATGGGAGGAATAGTATTTATTGTATATGTTCATCATTTATCACATATAGAATAGCAGTAATATAATGCAGCTCTAAGGGGCAAAATGATAATGCAGAAATGTTCATCATCAATTTTCAACGTTATCATCATCATCATCATCATCATCATCATCATCATCATCATCATCAACACCAACAACAACAACAGTTTAGGGGGAATATATAGACATTCCAATATCGTTTTCATAATAAACAGCATTATTATTCTTGGACATTACAAGTAAAAAAAAATAGCACGTGAATGTGTATCTTGCAGATCCTATTTAATTTTATTTAAGAGTAAAAATAAAATCAATGAATGACTAATTTTAATGACTCAGAATTCAATCGATTCGCAATACCTTGCGATTTTATAACAAGGTTTTGAGGAAATAAAATAAATCCTCTGGCGATCACGTGATATGACATCGGTGAAATACGTCATTTCCTCTCGACGCCATATTGGAAATACAGTCCAGCAATGGACGAAATATGAAAATCGTACCACAGTCCCGAAAGTCTTTTTTATTTTAACTATTCTATCATTATCTTTCTTATCTTTTTACAAATCTCACTAGTTTAAATAGTCGTATGACATTCAACTGGCTTCATTTATGTTTGTCAGATATTCGATACTTTTTTCTCTATTTTACTTACATTTACTCTATTCAACTTGTTTAACCAATTTTTATACCAAACATATGAAAACTAAAAGGGTTTGACAGTAGAATAGACAGTAGAATTAATTAAATATAAACACATGAATAAAGATATGGCTGAAAATAGCTTGTGATTCTTTTAAACATAATCTCGTTTTCCATATTTGTAAGAAAAGCGGGTTCAGCTAATTTCCTAGAAAATGTTTTATATGGTTAACATAGATATATGGAATATAAATATTTCACATCAACTAAAATGTGTTACCAATTTCTTAAATTATCAGTATGCATGTAAGTCCTAGTTATATTATTTTCCCCCTTCTTTCATTTATTGTACATTTTGAGAAATTAAATTTCTAAATATTGAAGAAAAGTTTACTTCAACAAGGATAATAAAATACCTTTTTAAAAAGTAATAAAATGGTACTTACCTATAGATAATGCAAGAATCCACATTGTGTTTTTGTCCTTGTTTTTTTCTCACTTTTTTGTTTCAAACTTTTTATTTATTAAATGATAATATTATGCTGAGGTTGTTAAGTTTTCACGATCCTTTTAGTCTTTGTGTTAAACTGTAAATAAACAAAAACTGAAGACGGACCCCTTTAATAGTATGGGCCCACCTATGATGTGTAACGCTTAATGTCTCAACGTCTTGTGACGTTAACGCTTAAGAAACGCCTATCCATACGCGTAAAACTCGGAAGTTGAGTTGAAAATTAAAATCAATTAAACAGCCTCTGGGTTTGACATGTACGTTCATTTCCCATAGTGTATCAAATTCAATTTGTCAAAATGTCATTATCTATAGCATGTAATATTGGTGAGTTTTATTATTTTCAACGCTTAATTTTGACGTGTGATCTAAGTTTATGTACATGTATTGGCCTTTCTGACATGTATATGGGCAGAAGTATCAGATGTGTCCGTAATTAATGTTATTGCTAAAAATGATTATCAAAAAATTCATAACACGAACGGCTTCAAAGAATCCGTTCGCTGGCCTATTTGTAAAAGTGATTAATTGACCGTTATGAAAACGGTCTAAAAGGAAGAATCATAAAAATAAAATGACGTTTCTATATGTGTATTCTTTATGATTTTGTAAGGTACGGGCATTTTTGTTCAGAGCTAGTTATTCATACAAATTCATTAAGTCTGCATCTAGAAAAATAGCTTAAAGCTATATTAAAATTTTACGATTAAGGAGTGTATTTGGAGTTACAACGTTTTGTAATTCATTGATGAAAATTGATTTTTTAAAGAAATGAACGATGACTAATTTGACTAATTTTAACGCTCCTGTTCAGTAAAGATTGTAAAGTTTAAGATTGTAAACTTTGAGGCGTAACCCTGTTTTCGGTAAACTGCGTTTCAATATAATTTATAACGTTTTAGTCTAAAATGATATGATTATAGGGAATTACGTTTTATGGGCAGTCTCCTTTAGTCGCTAATGTGTTACTCCGATTTTGCCATTGTCCAGTTGAATTTCGTCCCTTCCAGAAGTCCAGTATTTGACTTATGAAAAGCACTCCATCCCACCCTCAATTATTATTATTTTGTGGGAGTGTTGATTTGCAAATAATATGTGTTATTAAATGCCGTCTTTGAATATGATTCTGCATTCGGGCCGCGATGTTTACCTATGTCTGTGTAAGTATTTACTTATATAATGATTAAACAACAGGCATAGCGGCCATTTTCGGCCAAATATTTTCATTTTTTAATTGTTGTTCAATGTCTTGTCTTTATGTTTTGGGGTAAAGAATAATTATCATAAAAGATATCATTCAGATTCTGCCGGTAATTTAACGAGCGTCCCCGAGCAATCTTATGCAGCATGCAGATATCTCATTGAAACTTGGCCCATACCGTTTAAGTCTAGATGGCTGGAACTTTGACCCCGATAAAAGGGCGGGGGGATTAAGATGTCTGAGGCTTGACATTGACAACGAGGATAACTATAGGGACATATGCAAAAGGTGATCAGTAGTGGTGCCAGGAATGACCGCCAAATGGATATTTCCCGATGCCGGGGTATATAAGGTCATCATTCTCCAGTTAGTAACGAATGTTAGCCAAAAACGGGTATTACCAAAGGCTGGGGGTAAATAAGATCAACATACCCGAGGTAGTCAGTAATGCTCGCCAAATGGGTATCAGCCGATGCTGGTGGTAAATAAGATCAACACTCCCCAGGTAGTCAGTAGTGCTCGCCGAATGGGTCTTAACCTGATGCTGGGGGTAAATAACACCAACACTCCCTAGGTATTCAGTTGTGCTCGCCAAATGGGTCTTACCCGCTGCCGGGGGTAAATAAGATCAACACTCCCCAGGTAGTCAGAAGTGCTCGCCGAATGGGTCTTAACCTGATGCTGGGGGTAAATAACACCAACACTCCCTAGGTATTCAGTTGTGCTCGCTAAATGTGTCTAACCCGATGCCGGGGGTAAATAAGATCAACACTCCCCAGGTATTCAGTTGTGCTCGCTAAATGGGTATAACCCGATGCTGGGGGTAAATAAGATCAAAACTCCCCAGGTAGTCAGTAGCGCTCGCTAAATGTGTCTAACCCGATGCTGGGGGTAAATAAGATCAACACTCCCCAGGTAGTCAGTAGTGCTTGCTAAATGGGTATAACCCGATGCCGGGGGTAAATAAGATCAACACTCCCCAGGTATTCAGTAGCGCTCGCTAAATGGGTCTGACCCGATGCCGGGGGTAAATAAGATCAACACTCCCCAGGTAGTCAGTAGCGCTCGCTAAATGGGTATAACCCGATGCCGGGGGTAAATAAGATCAACACTCCCCAGGTAGTCAGTAGCGCTCGCTAAATGGGTCTGACCCGATGCCGGGGGTAAATAAGATCAACACTCCCCAGGTAGTCAGTAGCGCTCGCTAAATGGGTCTGACCCGATGCCGGGGGTAAATAAGATCAACACTCCCCAGGTAGTCAGTAGCGCTCGCTAAATGGGTATAACCCGATGCCGGGGGTAAATAAGATCAACACTCCCCAGGTATTCAGTAGCGCTCGCTAAATGGGTATAACCCGATGCCGGGGGTAAATAAGATCAACACTCCCCAGGTATTCAGTAGCGCTCGCTAAATGGGTCTGACCCGATGCCGGGGGTAAATAAGATCAACACTCCCCAGGTAGTCAGAAGCGCTCGCTAAATGGGTATAACCCGATGCCGGGGGTAAATAAGATCAAAACTCCCCAGGTAGTCAGTAGCGCTCGCTAAATGGGTCTGACCCGATGCCGGGGGTAAATAAGATCAACACTCCCCAGGTAGTCAGTAGCGCTCGCTAAATGGGTCTGACCCGATGCCGGGGGTAAATAAGATCAACACTCCCCAGGTAGTCAGTAGCGCTCGCTAAATGGGTATAACCCGATGCCGGGGGTAAATAAGATCAACACTCCCCAGGTAGTCAGAAGTGCTCGCCAAATGGGTCTGACCCGATGCCGGGGGTAAATAAGATCAACACTCCCCAGGTAGTCAGTAGCGCTCGCTAAATGGGTATAACCCGATGCCGGGGGTAAATAAGATCAACACTCCCCAGGTAGTCAGTAGCGCTCGCTAAATGGGTATAACCCGATGCCGGGGGTAAATAAGATCAACACTCCCCAGGTATTCAGTAGTGCTTGCTAAATGGGTATAACCCGATGCCGGGGGTAAATAACATCAACACTCCCCAGGTATTCAGTAGCGCTCGCTAAATGGGTCTGACCCGATGCCGGGGGTAAATAACACCAACACTCCCTAGGTATTCAGTAGTGCTTGCTAAATGGGTATAACCCGATGCCGGGGGTAAATAAGATCAAAACTCCCCAGGTAGTCAGTAGCGCTCGCCAAATGGGTATAACCCAATGCTGGGGGCAAATAAGATCAACATAACCGAGGTAGTCAGTAGTGCTTGCCAAATGGGTCTGACCCGATGCCGGGGGTTAATAAGATCAACATAACCGAGGTAGTCAGTAGCGCTCGCTAAATGGGTCTGACCCGATGCCGGGGGTAAATAAGATCAACACTCCCGAGGTATTCAGTAGCGCTCGCTAAATGTGTCTAACCCGATGCCGGGGGTAAATAAGATCAACACTCCCCAGGTATTCAGTAGCGCTCGCTAAATGGGTATAACCCGATGCCGGGGGTAAATAAGATCAAAACTCCCCAGGTAGTCAGTAGCGCTCGCCAAATGGGTCTAACCCGATGCTGGGGGCAAATAAGATCAACATAACCGAGGTAGTCAGTAGTGCTTGCCAAATGGGTCTGACCCGATGCCGGGGGTTAATAAGATCAACATAACCGAGGTAGTCAGTAGCGCTCGCTAAATGGGTCTGACCCGATGCCGGGGGTAAATAAGACCAACACTCCCTAGGTATTCAGTAGCGCTCGCTAAATGTGTCTAACCCGATGCCGGGGGTAAATAAGATCAACACTCCCCAGGTATTCAGTAGCGCTCGCTAAATGGGTATAACCCGATGCCGGGGGTAAATAAGATCAACACTCCCCAGGTATTCAGTAGCGCTCGCTAAATGGGTATAACCCGATGCCGGGGGTAAATAAGATCAACACTCCCCAGGTAGTCAGAAGTGCTCGCCAAATGGGTCTTACCAGATGCCGGGGGTAAATAAGATCAACACTCCCCAGGTAGTCAGAAGTGCTCGCCAAATGGGTCTTACCCGATGCCGGGGGTAAATAAGATCAACACTCCCCAGGTAGTCAGTAGCGCTCGCTAAATGGGTCTGACCCGATGCTGGGGGCAAATAAGATCAAAACTCCCCAGGTAGTCAGTAGCGCTCGCCAAATGGGTCTAACCCGATGCTGGGGGCAAATAAGATCAAAACTCCCCAGGTAGTCAGAAGTGCTCGCAAAATGGATATAACCCGATGCCGGGGGTAAATAAGATCAACACTCCCCAGGTAGTCAGAAGTGCTCGCAAAATGTGTCTAACCCGATACCGGGGGTAAATAAGATCAACACTCCCCAGGTAGTCAGTAGCGCTCGCTAAATGGGTATAACCCGATGCCGGGGGTAAATAAGATCAACACTCCCCAGGTATTCAGTAGCGCTCGCTAAATGGGTCTGACCCGATGCCGGGGGTAAATAAGATCAACACTCCCCAGGTAGTCAGAAGTGCTCGCCAAATGGGTCTGACCCGATGCCGGGGGTAAATAAGATCAACACTCCCCAGGTAGTCAGAAGTGCTCGCCAAATGGGTCTTACCCGATGCCGGGGGTAAATAAGATCAACACTCCCCAGGTAGTCAGTAGCGCTCGCTAAATGGGTATAACCCGATGCCGGGGGTAAATAAGATCAACACTCCCCAGGTATTCAGTAGCGCTCGCTAAATGGGTCTGACCCGATGCCGGGGGTAAATAAGATCAACACTCCCCAGGTAGTCAGAAGTGCTCGCCAAATGGGTCTGACCCGATGCCGGGGGTAAATAAAATCAACACTCCCCAGGTAGTCAGTAGCGCTCGCTAAATGGGTATAACCCGATGCCGGGGGTAAATAAGATCAACACTCCCCAGGTATTCAGTAGCGCTCGCTAAATGGGTCTGACCCGATGCCGGGGGTAAATAAGATCAACACTCCCCAGGTAGTCAGAAGTGCTCGCCAAATGGGTCTGACCCGATGCCGGGGGTAAATAAAATCAACACTCCCCAGGTAGTCAGTAGCGCTCGCTAAATGGGTATAACCCGATGCCGGGGGTAAATAAGATCAACACTCCCCAGGTAGTCAGTAGCGCTCGCTAAATGGGTCTTACCCGATGCCGGGGGTAAATAAGATCAACACTCCCCAGGTAGTCAGAAGCGCTCGCTAAATGGGTATAACCCGATGCCGGGGGTAAATAAGATCAACACTCCCCAGGTAGTCAGTAGCGCTCGCTAAATGGGTATAACCCGATGCCGGGGGTAAATAAGATCAACACTCCCCAGGTAGTCAGTAGCGCTCGCTAAATGGGTATAACCCGATGCCGGGGGTAAATAAGATCAACACTCCCCAGGTAGTCAGTAGCGCTCGCTAAATGGGTCTGACCCGATGCCGGGGGTAAATAAGATCAACACTCCCCAGGTATTCAGTAGCGCTCGCCAAATGGGTATAACCCGATGCCGGGGGTAAATAAGATCAACACTCCCCAGGTAGTCAGTAGCGCTCGCTAAATGGGTATAACCCGATGCCGGGGGTAAATAAGATCAACACTCCCCAGGTAGTCAGTAGCGCTCGCTAAATGGGTCTGACCCGATGCCGGGGGTAAATAAGATCAACACTCCCCAGGTAGTCAGTAGTGCTTGCCAAATGGGTCTGACCCGATGCCGGGGGTTAATAAGATCAACATAACCGAGGTAGTCAGTAGTGCTCGCTAAATGGGTCTGACCCGATGCCGGGGGTAAATAAGATCAACATAACCGAGGTAGTCAGTAGTGCTTGCCAAATGGGTCTGACCCGATGCCGGGGGTTAATAAGATCAACATAACCGAGGTAGTCAGTAGCGCTCGCTAAATGGGTCTGACCCGATGCCGGGGGTAAATAAGATCAACACTCCCGAGGTATTCAGTAGCGCTCGCCAAATGGGTCTAACCCGATGCTGGGGGCAAATAAGATCAAAACTCCCCAGGTAGTCAGAAGTGCTCGCAAAATGGATATAACCCGATGCCGGGGGTAAATAAGATCAACATACCCGAGGTAGTCAGTAGTGCTTGCCAAATGGGTCTTACCAGATGCCGGGGGTTAATAAGATCAACACTCCCCAGGTAGTCAGTAGTGCTCGCCAAATGGGTCTGACCCGATGCCGGGGGTTAATAAGATCAACATAACCGAGGTAGTCAGTAGTGCTCGCCAAATGGGTCTTACGCGATGCTGGGGGTAAATAAAATCAACACTCCCCAGGTAGTCAGAAGTGCTCGCCAAATGGGTCTGACCCGATGCCGGGGGTTAATAAGATCAACATAACCGAGGTAGTCAGTAGTGCTCGCCAAATGGGTCTTACGCGATGCTGGGGGTAAATAAAATCAACACTCCCCAGGTAGTCAGTAGTGCTCGCAAAATGGGTCTAACCGGATACCGTGGGTATATAACATCAACACTCCCCAGGTAGTCAGTAGTGCTCGCCAAATGGGTCTTACCAGATGCCGGGGGTTAATAAGATCAACACTCCCCAGGTAGTCATTAGTGCTCGCCAAATGGGTCTAACCCGATGCCGGGGGTATATAAGATCAACACTCCCCAGATAGTCAGTAGTGCTCGCCAAATGGGTCTTACCAGATGCCGGGGGTTAATAAGATCAACACTCCCCAGGTAGTCATTAGTGCTCGCCAAATGGGTCTAACCCGATGCCGGGGGTATATAAGATCAACACTCCCCAGGTAGTCAGTAGTGCTCGCCAAATGGGTCTTACCAGATGCCGGGGGTTAATAAGATCAACACTCCCCAGGTAGTCATTAGTGCTCGCCAAATGGGTCTAACCCGATGCCGGGGGTTAATAAGATCAACATAACCGAGGTAGTCAGTAGTGCTCGCCAAATGGGTCTAACCCGATGCCGGGGGTATATAAGATCAACACTCCCCAGATAGTCAGTAGTGCTCGCCAAATGGGTCTTACCAGATGCCGGGGGTTAATAAGATCAACACTCCCCAGGTAGTCATTAGTGCTCGCCAAATGGGTCTAACCCGATGCCGGGGGTTAATAAGATCAACATAACCGAGGTAGTCAGTAGTGCTCGCCAAATGGGTCTGACCCGATGCCGGGGGTTAATAAGATCAACATAACCGAGGTAGTCAGTAGTGCTCGCCAAATGGGTCTTACGCGATGCTGGGGGTCAATAAAATCAACACTCCCCAGGTAGTCAGAAGTGCTCGCCAAATGGGTATTACCCGATGCCGGGGGTAAATAAGATCAACATTCCCCAGGTAGTCAGTAGTGCTCGCCAAATGGGTATAACCGGATGCCGGGGGTATATAAGATCAACACTCCCCAGGTAGTCAGTAGTGCTTGCTAAATGGGTATAACCGGATGCCGGGGTTATATAAGATCAACACTCCCCAGGTATTCAGTATTGCTCGCCAAATGGGTCTTACCCGATGCCGGGGATATATAAGATCAACACTCCCCAGGTAGTCAGTAGAGCTGCCAAATGGGTATTACCCGATGCCGGGGGTAAATAAGATCAACACTCCCCAGGTAGTCGGGAGTGCTCGCCAAATGGGTCTGACTAACACTAAGAAAAGACAGTTGTTATTTGTTTTTTGTAAAAAGGCTGATTTAGGAGCAGATATGGTAATAAATGAAGTTTCAAATAATCTGTTTTTCAATCAGGCGCACACATTTTTTAACGTTAGTTACATTATGTATGTTTTAAAGCATGTAAGAACTCTGTTTTTTAGCCTTAGCCTGAAACTCAGATTCAAGACGTTAATGAATACGAACACAGAACTGGTCTTCTCATGAAATCGACAAAATATTCTTTGGTTTGATATTAGTTTCACGAACGGTGTGGTAGTTGCGACAGTTACTAATAAAATGAAAAGTTGTATCGTTTGTTTAACGATAACTGAAACAGGTTTTTGAAACTATCGAAATCCCCTTCGGAGGCGGTTTCGTCGGTTTGCTCCATCCGAAAACTAGCTCACTTTAAAAAACAAAATGACGGACAGTGATCGAAAACGTGTGTTGAAATACCATTTAGTTCAAAAAGGCAACCGCCCTTCTGTGGTATCATTGTTTTAATGCCATTCAGAAAGATTGCTCCATGCAAAAGCATTCCGTGCATTTTTACTTCAAGCAAAACTTTCAAATCATGTCAGGTTTCGAACTCGTCAATACGCTTGCAACCAAAATTGAAATTAGTTTGGAAACAACAATAACGCCCAGTTGCAGTTGTAGTTGAAACCAAACATGACCTTGTCCTTCCAACGCTAATGGTAATTAAATACATATGAAATGCGCATTGGTTTGACATATCCCTTGCTTACATAATGAAGAACTTGCCGAATTTCGCTGCAGTTACCGCAAATTAAGCAATACAAATCAAGGGAAGTGCAAACAAATGAAAGAGTTGGTAGAGTTAGTAAGGTAGGTCACTTCTTCTTCCGTGTCAGGTATTGACTCGCCGATTGACATGCATATATAAACAGGTACTAATTATTTCTTGTCAATCATCAAAAGTGTGTTTTCCTATATCTTTGTATGTAATTATGTTAAAGGTTTGAACTGAAATAAATTTACGTTCTGTTCTGTTCATAATGGCTTGACCCCCAGTGCAGTTTAAAGTAGAATTTAAAAGCATGAACGAGGATCGTCCCGACCCCATGGTCCCTATTATGGGGTAAATCAAAGGGGTCATAGAGTCCTCTAGAAGAAGAAAAAAACATGTGGTGGGGTGGGGGGGCGTAAATAACAATAGTGTGTCTGGAATTCTTAAATCTGTAACACGAACTAATTACTCTGGACGGTACAATGTGTAATAGTTGGAGTGATTTCTTCCTTTGAAATAAGAGGAACAATTGATACCTAATTTGTTACGTAATGCATTGCGTAACCTGTCATTTAACTATACCTTAACATCACACATTAGTTACAATATACATGGCATTTTAAAATTATTGAAATCAAAATTTACGTCAAAAGTGATAATGAATGACAATTTGACCCTATTTCTGACAGATACTTGTCATTCAACACAAAGCCTGGAGGCAACGTTTAAAAGATCCATATACTCCGTAGAAAGAGTTCAAATCATATTTGTAATAATAAGTTGGTTAATAAACGGTTACCGGTCGGTCAAACTTTAGGAAATTTTCATATAGAATTAAACTGTGCATGAATGCGTTCAAATTTATGATTTGCCTGACATTCAATAAAAGAGCAATACTGAAACGATCTAAATATTGGTTGAGATATGCTAGCCATATCGATTGGATTGGAGAAATATCTATCAAAATAAAATCAATGCTTAGCCACCAATAACTACATAAGACTCAAATCGTACTTGGGCAAGGCCCATTCGGCGAGTGCTCCGATAATATTGTCATTTTAGTAGTTTTTTACCATTGAGCACAGGCAGAATTTTACACTTGTTAGAGCTACCCTGGTTATTTAACGTGCACCAGTGTATAGCATAGTCACACGGGACCCCGATTGAACGCCCCTCTCGAAAGACAGTTAGTATTTTATTTAGTGGTGCGGCGGGGAATCTTTCTTACACTTACACATTTATAGCCTATTATTTAAATGAACTCGGTATGCCAATAACTATTTTGATATTCTATATAATTCATCGAGTACATAACACAATTTTATGTTAATTTTAAAGATTTGAACAAAGCAATATTAAACAAAAATAAAATTTCATACGTTGCCTAAAATGGCTAAATTAAAAATCAGTATTTTGCACGTTCAATGTTCATTACGGGAGATCATTGCGAAGTGAGGTATCACTGACTAAATAAATCCCTTGATTGATGTGATACTTGTTTTTCTGGACACATGATGGCATTTTCCCAGTGCGTTCAAAATGAATGAACACGGGATGAAATGCTATAAAGCGTAATGATTTTTCTGTATCAAAACATTGTTCAGAACGTTGTTAATGATATTTCAGATAACACTACACATGAGATCAGCTAAAATGGCTAAAAACGAGTTGGAACTACCTGGTAAAACATGTGCTTAATTTGCATTCATGTATCGTTTGATAGGGGGACTTATAGTGCAGTACAGTTTTTTAAACAGAATATTTGCACACGTTGTAATGTATAAAAAGATGAATTTCAGTTAATGATTGAATGTAATCAAAATACAATTATAAGAACCCAAAATATTCCACGATTTGATCGTACTCGTCCAAATAAGTTTAACCTGAAATACTTGTTGAATACAGAAATATTCTTGTGTTTCATCTTTCAAATTTTCGTAAACAAAACATTTGCTAAGAGGAATGATTTCACTCAGTTGTTTATGAATTGTTATTTTGTTAGTACTTAGCTAAGATTTATATGTCTTCCTTGCCTATCATTAATTATGTATTCAATTCCAAAAATGCATGTGAAAAACATCATCAACGTTCATACTAGACTCCTGTCCATGTGTACTGATTAAGTTTGATATTAAGTTTAATATTGCAAAATTCTTTGAAAGAAAGGATTTTTTTTTTGAATTTATATCTCTCAAACATGATATTAAAGTCTTATTGTGTAGAAATGTATCATATAAGCTTTAGCAATATATCAATAGTCATGTCCTAAACAGGCGGAAGATTGATTTTTAATTTCAATACATAACAGTATAAAATATTATTTTGATTAACTTAAAGAATGCATTTGGTCAAAATGCATTTTCAACATCTTGGCTTATTTCTAGTTAGTTATACGATTCGGTATTATATATGAATTGATTCATCTGTAAATATTGTATTGTATATTTATTAGTTCACATTGTCCTTGGCATTCTAGATATTCTATTGATAAAAAATCTTGAATCTTGAAATCCTAATGAGTCCATAAATTACTGTACTAGTAAAGCCCACGGTGAACTGTAATGTTTTAAAATAAAAGGAACAATTAAACACCAAACATTTAGTAATACATTTCATAACTTGTCATTAATCCATATCATAATATCACACATTAATAATAATAAATTATGGGTTTTTAAATTAATTTAAATCAAAGTTAACGTCAAAAATACTAATTGATGACAAATGAATCCTAGTTTTGACAGACGTTTGACATATTGCAAAATGCCTCAAGCCACTTTTTAAAAGATCCATATTAACAGTAGAGAGTTTCCGATCGATGTGACCTTCTCGTATGTGTTTTTTTTTTACCTGACAGTACCAATAGGAGCAGAATATTAAAGGGACTGTTTTTTTCTGTAACGAATCTCAGGACAAGTATTTAATAAAATGTTTTACTTTTTGATGTTATGATTTTAAAAAAACATACCGAAATGTAAAAAAAAATATTTATGCTATATATCTAAGATGGTTATATCACGTGATAATTACCGACTAGCCAATCACGCATAATGAATGAATTCTACTAGAAATCTTTTACAATGGAAAAATACAAAAAAACTGCGAAAAAAATAAATTATTTGTAAACTATGTGGTACTTCAGTTAATAAATTTCAATGCATTGTACACATCGATACCAAGTTTATGTTAGTTTTCGACAAATTTTGTTTTCGCTGTTTCATCATACGGAGTACAGCCCCTTTAAATTAAGGAAAGAAACTGAAAACGATATCAACTTATTTCTTTTAACTGCCACATGACAGTGAATCAAAGCATGGCTTAATATACCATCTAAAACCATTGGCTACTTTCAATACTTACAGGTTGGAACCTCAAACGATGTAGTGTTAATCGGATTGTGCGGTAACATGGATAAGTTGCACGGTGAACACAACCGCAGCTATTAATAGAAATACACTGGAAATCCACAGTTATCTATGTATTGCTGTATTTATGATTATGCGACTTGAAACATGAATTTGCTAAAATCAGCTTAAATATCTCTTTACTACTGTAAGACCCTTACTTCTTTGAACATTGACTTAATTAATTGTATCTAAAATATATCATTTAAATAAAACACTTCTTTCTTTGAATTATTATAAATTGAAAATGATTGTGATCAAAATTTTATATTCGAAAAGTTATATGTAAATTTCTGTCACCATTCTATAGGTTTTTGTTGATACATAAAGATTATATACCCCCTGAAAACCTTTTGCAGTACGTGGTCCGGAAAGAGCTGGTTATCAATAAATGAAATACCCCGGCTCTTAACATAAGTCCACTGTATTATATTTTTATATTCCTAAACGAAACATGTCTTAGGGATACTACATTTAATAAATAAAATGCTTTATTTTATACAACGCCATTGTTATTTATATGAGTGTCATTTTGTATACCATGCATAATGTACCAGGCCGAACTGGATTAAGGGTCACACTGTTTGCCGGCTCGGGCGCCTGTGAGTTTGGTTTGTGGTCACCAAGCCGGACAAGTGGGTTTTCTCCGGGTTCTCTGGTTTCCCCCACAACAGAAGACCACACTCTCGCGTAAAATCGTGCCAACGAGAGTGATTAATATAATGTTGTAATAATTTGTTTCACAATCGTTGTAAAATAAATATGTTTAAACTAACTGTTTGCCCTTAATAGAGCGAAATGAGAGGAAGGGTCACGTTTATAAAACACGAATTTATTAAACTATAGAGTGTGATGTTTGATTGTTTGATCTTTTTTTATGAATAATAAGAATTATACTTCATACATTTAGCTATAAATTGCATATTAACCTGTCATTTAACAAAATCTCATTACACATTGGTTCCAATATACATAGGATTTTAAAATTATTGAAATCAAAGATTACGTCAAAAATACTAAATAATGACAATCGAATCATATTTTTGACAGATGTTTGTCATAAAACAAAAATGCCTGAAGCCAACTTTAAAAAGATCAATATTCTCAATAGAGAAATTTCATTTCATATTTGTTATAAATACTTGGTTAACAAACCTCCTACCGATCAGTCAAACTGTAGGAAAATACCCTATAAATCAAACTCTGCATGATTATGATCAGTTTTATACTTCCCTTAACGGAATATTAATAAAGAAAGTAATGTGATAAAAACAGTTGTTGAGCTCTGCTAGCTTTGTTGTTTAGTTTGAAGGAATTTTATCTTAAAGAAATGAAATGCTCAGCCAACAATAACTGCACATACGACTTGGGTCTTCGTTCGATGGTGTGCGAACGTTGCAATGAGGGCACGGGACTTCCTAAGAATCCGACCTAATTATAGAGTTTAAAGCTGCACTCTCATAGATTAAACGTTTTGACAACTTTTTTTTATTTTTTTGTCATCCAAGGAAACCAGGTATATAGACTGCTGGCAAAAAGTCAGATCGCAGATGTTTATATATATGTTCTAAAACTGATGTTTTATGCATTTTCTTAAACCGTTAGTAACGGTTTTAGCCATAAAACATTATTTTTCGAACAGAAATATGAAAATCTACGGTCTGATTATTTGACAGCAATTTTATATCATTGCTTTGCAGATATTTAAGCAAAATATTGCTCCTTCCAAGACAAAAAATAAAAAAGTTGTTAAAATGCTCAATCTGTGAGAATGCAGTTTTAATAAAATGTCGGCACTATGGGACCATCAAGATGTAAATTATCGCCGTGGTAGTATCCACGGTGATTTCTTTTTTAATGGAAATGTGTGTTTAATATCTTGAACATTTTTTTTAGTTATGTTCAGGCTAATAGTTTTCGACACCGACGACGCCGGCGACGACAACGACGGCAACGACACCAAGAATATGATAATAAAACGACTGCTATAACAACTGCACAGTATAATGTGTTTTTTTTTTCTTTCTTCTGCATGTAACTGTATACATGTTTTGGCTGTATTTTCATTAGTGTTCTTATTTGGACCTTTGATCGGATTGCGTGATGTAAATAAAGTTGCACATTGAACACAAACAAAATTATTAATAGAATATACTGGAAATCCACGGTTTTCTTTGCTTTAATATATTTATGAGTATGCAACATAAAACCCGACTTTGCTAAAAATAAGCTCGAAGTCTAATATAGAGCATAACATCTTTGAGAACCTAACTACATAATTGGCATGTTAAATACATCATTTAATTGAAATTTTTTTTTTTATTCCAACAGTAATTAAAAATGATTGTGATCAAATTTTGATATTAAAAAGAATAATATGCAAAAATTGTGTTATAACTATAACTATATACTTTTGTTGTAAGGTATGGTTTATAGAACATCTGAAACGCATGGTAGTATGTGGTCCGGAAAGAGCTCGTTATCTATGAAAGAAATACCCCGGCTCTTAACATCAGTCTATACTGTTACATGTTTATCTTCATAACTTAGAGGGTGAAAAGTTTATGTCTTTTTTTTCATAAATTGATAAAAAGTTACGGTTGCCGCACATTTTACAGCCCCCGTTGTGCGGGGGCATTTGGCGGGGATTTTACCAAGAGTTTGTTCCCGCAGGGCCAAAGGTTAAAGTCTCCGCATTACCCGGACATGGGGGTGTGGTTATAACTGATAGGTAATTTATTCGGAGTGCACGATATGAATTAAGTTGCATATTGAACACAAATCCAGCTATAAATAGAAATACACGGGAAAACCACAGTTATCCATGTATTGCTATATTTATGATAATGTAACTTGAATACACGAATTTGCTAATTTCTGTTAAATGATCACTCTCCAGCTGTCAGACTCGATTTGTTTTAAAAAGTAGCTTAATAAATAGTTCATAAAATATATATGAATTAAATCGACATTTTCTTTTAATCATAATATTAATTGAAAATTATTGTGATCAAATTTTAATATTTGACAGAGTTATATGCAAATTACTTAGACCATTCTATAGGTTTTTGTTGATAAATAAGGTTTATATAACTTTTGAAAGCCTCGTTTGCTATGTGGTCCGGAAAGAGATGGTTACCTAAATATGAAATACATCCGACTCTTAACATTAGTCCACAACTTTATATTTTATCGTCCTTGATAAGGTATGTGACAGTGAATTCATAAAATGCTTAATTTTAGACAACGGCATTGCTATTATATGATTGGTTCTCTTGTATGTAATGCAGATGTACAAGACCTGTTTTTTTTGTTGTTGTTGTTTTTTTTTTGTTTTTTTTGTTGTTGTTTTTTTGGGGTCCACATAATAGGCGCATAGGAGGGTAACGTAATAGACACTGAATCAAGTATAGTGTATGAAGTTTAACAAAATGGGTCCTAAAAGGGAGGAACACATCATAGGCTCTTAATCCAACATAATAAAGGAAGGATAACGTAGTGTGCCCTAAATCTAGCGTAAATAAAGGAAGGGGCTGTAACGTCGCATCACAGCATCGCCGCATAAACGAAACCGACCACCTTCATGTGTTGATTTTCAACGCATAAACAAGAATTTCCTTTGTGGCAAAAAGGCACACTTTCGCCGCATAAAAACAATTAAAAAACATACTAGTACAAAAGTGGTTGATAAAGTTTCCTCAAGATCGAACCTAGTTTTATAATATAGTAAGATCGAATGTGAACCAAACCAATTAATCTTTCTGAGAAAACGTTTGAAATATATGTTACGACAACGCACAACACCGTCATTTGGGACAATCAGAAAATTGAATCGTCGTATGACGTAACATATATTCTAGCCTCTTTGTGCTCATCATCATCATCATCATCATCATAATCATCATCATCATCATCAACATCATCATCATCATCATCAGCAGCAGCAGCAGCAGCAGCAGCAGCAGCAGCAGCAGCAGCAACACCAACAACGTCATCACCATCGTTTTTGTTGAAATATTAGAACTTTATTTTCTAGCTTTATAATAAATGGTTTAGTTAATCCTCTTTATGTGGCAAAAAGACACAGTTGCGCACCATATAAGCAGTTTTTGCTTTATGCGTAGAGCTTCGCCGCATAAACGTGGTCGCCCTGTTTAAACGTTGAAAATCACCGCATAAACGAAAAAAACACGTTTATGCGGCGATGCGGCGATGCGGCGATGCTGCTACGCGGCGTAACAAGGGACAGATCATATTCTCTTTATCCAATAAAAAGGGAATGATATTAACATAACAGGCCATGACCCCAACGTTAATAACGTAAGAGACACATCATAGACTCAAAATCCAACATGATAAAGGAATGATAACATAATTGACCCTGGTTCCAGCGTTAATAAAGGGAGGGTCACATGACTGGCCCGAAATACATCTTATTTAACGGGGGCTTGCCCTGAAATAAACGTTATAAAGGTAGAGTCACACCATTGGCCGTGAATATATAATGTTACGTAGGGAATGTCAAATAATTGGCCCTGAATCCAGCGTAATGAAGATAGAAACACATTATTGGCCATAAATCCAGCGTAATTAATTATGAGTCACATTATTGGCCTTGTTTCCAGCAAAGGGAGAGTAAAATACAATGGTCATATAATATGTGCTATGGGAGGGACACAAAATATGCCATGAATCAATCGTAATTAAGGAAAGGTCACATATAAGGCCCTGAAACCAGCGTTGGAAAGGGAGGGCCACAAAGTACGCCTTGTATGTACCATAATAAATAATGCATGGTCACTTAAAACAACTTTAATCCAGCGAAATAAAGGGATGGTCCTATATGTCACATAATTATGTAGAATAGAAAAAGAGACGCTTTTGTTCAAAATAATATTGAACTCAACAAAATCGCGCTTTCATAGACACTGATAACCTTTTATACATTTTAAAGACATTGATAACCTTTTATACATTTTATAACTTGTTTTCTACCAGGAAAGAAAGCTTACCGTATTTGTACTTTTATTACAGATAGCGACACATCGCTGGCGTTTGGGCGTCGCAAAGAGAACATGGAACATCCTGGAAAGGCGACCTCATTGACTTCTCGACATCCTATGGAGATTCGGCTAAGTCTAGCGGGTTTATTCTAAGGAGAGGAATGAAACTATAACAATGCTAGCGATGTGAAATCATCAAGATGTCATTTATCGCGAATCATGAAGTATCCACAAGTATGACTCCTTATGTGTTTAATGTCTTGAACGGGTGTTTAGTTATTGTCAAGCTCAAAGTTTGAACACCGACGACACCGACGACGCCGACAAATACTACAAACGATGGTTTGGAGAATACTACGACTGCTATAACGCGTGCAGTGTATCCATTATTCGTTTTCTTTTTTTTCATTCAGCTATACACATTTTCGATTGTATTCATTAGTGTTCTTAATTGGAACCTTGAACGATGTAGTGTGATATAAGTTAAGTAGCACAATGAACACGACCCCAGCTATTAATAGAAATACAATGAAAATCCACAGTTTTCCATGTATTGCTATATTTTGATTATGCAACTTGAAAACACGAACTTGCTAATTTTAGCTAAAAGATCACTTTCCTACAGTCAGACCCAAACTTCTTTGAAAATCAATTAAATAGATAGCATGTGAAATATACCATTCAAATTAAACATTTCTCCTTTTTAATTATGAAAATAATTGCACATTATTGTGATCAAATTTTAATATTCGATATAGTAATATGCAAATTACTAAGACCATTCTATAGATTTTTGTTGATAAATAAGGTTTATATATTTTTTGGAAGATCTCATTCAACACGTGGTCCGGAAAGAGCTGGTTATCTTTGAATGGAATACCCCCGGCTCTTAACATTAGTCCACCGCGTTATATTGTTATCTTCCTTAATATGGGATACTAGTACGCCACTGAATTTGTAAATGCTTTATTCAAGACAACGGCATTGATATTATATTATTGCAAAGCTACTAGACCGGACTGGATAAGAGATTTGTGTTCTATGTCTTTGGCGTTTGCCCATTGCCACTAAACCGGCTTTTTGCTACCGAGCATGTTTCTGTAGCTTTTTGAATATATATTCACATTAGTTGCTCTGAATTGAGCGAAATGAAGGGGATGGGGGGTCATATTATACGCCCTTAAGGTCACAAGATATATATAGGCACCGAGGGAGGGTCACATAATAAGGGCTCATGGTAGGTCACATAATGAGTTCTGAATCCAGCATTAAAAAGGTCAGGCACACATAATGGGCACATAGGGATGGGCTCATAATAGGCCCTGAATGCAGCTAAATAAAGGAATGGTTGCAAAATAGGCCCTAAATCCAGTGTCATAAGGGGAGGGAAACAAAATAGGCACAGACTGTAGCGTTACAAAGACATGGACACAATACACGCCTTCAAATCTTCATTATAAAAATGGAGGGTCACATAATACACATTTAATTCAGCGATATAAATAGAAGGTCCTATAGAAACCAAAAAAAGATGCCTTTGTTCAATGTTTAGAAAGAAATTAGTGGTCTCAACAAGATCGCTCTCTCTAAGAGCTTTTTCCATTTTAAAATTACAACTCTATAAAACACGAGGTCATTGAACTAGAGTGTAATGTTTGGTTGTCTGTGTTTGACCCTTTCTTTATTAAAAAGTGTAATTATAGGTCATACATTTAGTAATACACTTCTCAAGTTGTCATTAAACCATAACTCAACATCACACATTGGTTACAGTATACATGGGATGTTAATATTATTGAATAAAAGTTTACGTCGAAAAAACTAATTAATGACAATCGAATCATATTTTGACAGTTGCTTGACATACAAGAAATGCCCGACGGCAACGTTTAAAAGTTCTATATTCTCTGTGTAGAGTTTCGACTCATGTGTAATAATAACTTGGTAAGCAAGCACGGTTGGTTTTACTTTAGATAAACACCTTTAAAATAAAACTTTGCGCGATTTATATGTTCAAATTAATATTTCTCTGACAGTACCAGCGGGGACGGAACATTAAACAAAGGATGGAAATTGAAAACGATCATCAACGGTTGTTGAGATAAGTGGAGTGTTTCTACCAGAAATGAAAGGTCACCACCAGTTAAAAGAGAAATAATGAATTTAAATCATTTTATAAATTTTATAATATATATATATATATATATATATTTTATAAATTCGACCGGCTGGAATTTTGTGAAATGTATTCCAATACTGTGAAGACTTGAGTATTTCTTGAACATTCCATCTTCGCTGGCTCTCAAACGTTGCAAAGAAGGCACAGGGCTTTCTGTTAATACACTCAGTCAGTTGGTCATTATTTGAACGCGGAAACGGACGTCCTTCTATTCTGTGATGTCAGAGGAAAAACACAAATAATGTTTCAGTATCTTATCAATAGTCCGCCACCAACCGACCTCAACATTCACTCACCCATAAAGTCCCTTCACTCTGCATAATAATGACACTGGCAATAAAGATCGAACAGAAAACCTACAAGTGATGTGAAAATCTTACTCCACCCGCACGCAGCATTCAACGATAATTAATTCCATTTCTGTGGTGAATGACAAAATCTCACTTACAACAGAAATTAATTTTCTCTTTGCCGGTGCAATTCTGAACAGCCAACACTATCAACATTAATTCAATCCAATTAACATGTGGCGATTGTTTGTAAACACTCGTGATCTTTAACCATGACCTGTGTACTGTAGCCAGAACAATTGTTTCATCATCAGATAATGAAAAAAATATATGTTTTGAATTGATATTGACTATTAAAATGCAATAACTTTGACTATAAGAGTATTGAAAAAATTGAACAGTTTTTAAACTATTTTGGGGGCGATTTAAACCTGGATACCGAGTGTGACAACGTCAACAAGGAAAACAGTTGTCCCTCATATATTTAAAGATGCTTGATAATTTTAAGGTTATTTATAGTGTTGAAATTAACAACAAAGCAGGTTCCTAGATAAGTGCCGTGGATGGAGAAAGTTATCTATTTAACCCATTTATTGATGGAAAATCCACTGTTAACACACTCATAGATGAAAAACCCATCTAACTGATTTATTTTTTCAGGAAAACCCGCTTAAACGCGCTTACCAGTCAATTGTTTTTTCTGGATTTTCTTGGCATAAAACCCCACTTTTATTAAAGATGCTAGTTTTTTAACCCACTAAAACTCACAGACCGATAAGATGGGCTTTTAAGGGCTAAAAGGGAGCAAAGCATGTGTTTAAATACACAAAAAACACTTACCTTTTAGAAGCGAGTTTTAAAACCCACTATAAACCATACATTTATTTAAAAGCGAGTACAAAAAAAGCCATGTCTTCAATTAATATTTATTATAAAGTTTGAGCAGTTGAATCAGAAAAAGTACATGTTATACGAAAATATAATTTGTAATATCAAACATTAAATGAGCGCTGAAAAAAGGACACATACATTTTATGGAAACAATAACCGTACATTAAATATATTCTCAAAGCAACACATCTCAAATTTCCTCCCACCTCAGATAAGTAGATCCATTAATTTAACCATGCTAGAAATTCTTATCTTGCCCACGGGCGAAGATAAAATGCCCGTATGGAACTTCTTTTAATGGTCACCACATTGTAATTACCTCCCTTGTTGAAGACTGCCGTCTGTAGCGCATCATGGAATAGTTGTCTTGTGGCAATATTTAGAACGCTAGTTAATTATTTCTCGCTTCAAATGTCCCCAGAAAACAGTTTTCACGCATCTTTCAAGAAATAATGCTTCACTCTTCTAAGAACTATTTAAAGATCGATCAGACCATTTACATACTCTGAATTACTGCGCGAATATCCATGACAACCACGAATTATCGCATATCCGTACGCAATTATTTTCACTAAGCACAAACGAGTTCCAGCAAAAAAATACATTTTTACTTAATTTTGTTTAATTGAGGTGGGAGAAAAGGCATCTACCATAGCCGCTCGTGTAAGATAGGTTCATCCCGACCCTCGCGCATGGTGTTTTGCGGAAACTCGGTAAACCTCGTTTCCGCAAAATACCCTACGCTCGGGTCGGAATGAACCTATCTTACACTCTCGGCCATGGAAGATACATATAATCAAACTATATAATAGGTGAAAACAGTGCAATAGTGTGTTAGAATTATTTATCAGCTTTCATGGTAAATAAACAACTTCAAGGTGAAAAAAGGAAATAATTGAAATTATTTTTCATACTCATTGTGATTGATATGGATTTTTTTTTCAGAATAAGATAAGCAGGCACATTTTATAATAAAAACACATTGAAACATTAAACCATCTAGCTTCAAATAAAATACAAGTTAGATATACTAGCACTTCACACCAATATCTTAATTTATTAAAGAATACATTAAATGCATTCGAAAACCAAAAACTCATACAAATAAATATCAAAGATTTTAAAGTACAACACCAATGCAGTGATGCAAACAAATAAAGTACAACAAGTAAGTATATTTACTTAAAATAAAACAAACGAAGGCAATAAATGAAATAAAAAAATCCATATGTCTACAAAAAAGATAATACCACATTTTATTTATTTTTGATGGTTTTATGAGTAACAACATTTGATAAGCACATTTAAATAGCTTAAAAACATAAAGTTTCTTTTAAACATAGTTTTAACAAATCTATACAAAGCATCATGTAAAATGAAAAGTACAGTCTTATTTGTATATGGCCCTCAGCCTGCCCCGCGCATCTTTTCTTCCACCCGGGCAGCTGGAGTGCTGAACGTTTTCGAGATGACATCTGAAATGAAATAAATAAATAAATAATATCGAAATTGTGTTATTGTTCCATATGACAATGGTCACAGATTAGTTAATAAAAACTGGCTTTTAAAGGTAACAACTTCGTTCTAGTTTTAATCTAATTTTTAAATGGATTTATTTCAAAGAAATAATTATTAATCATTCTGACAAGAACAACTTGGCACAAAAACAAGAGAGCATGTTGCAAACAAAATAGCCCGTCTGTTTTTTTCTGGTATTCATTTGTCCAACTAAAGGCCTTGTCACACATAACCGTAATGTCTCTAGCAACATATTATGTACCATAACAGCTGTCATCAACAACACCAAGGCTATGACATTCAGTTGCCATTTCCAAACAGAAACAACTAGAGATATCACTGAATGTGAATGATACCCCCGCTCACTCAAGTGTCGGAAATACTGCCCTGTAAGAACAGCTAAAAAAATCCAAAAAATCACTGAACGTAAACTTAAAAAAAAATGTAAATTATGTTGAAACATGAGGAAGTTAAGAAAATATTGGTAATGTTATTTGACAAATTATCACAAGCAAGGACAGGTAGTAAAGTAAAAGGTAGCTCCGACCCTAGCGGTCATGCTTTTTAACGAATCAACATGGGCTAAAGAAATATTTTACATGGTCACGTAAGGGACAGTTCTGTAAAATTATTTTTGAGGGCCAGATGATTCTGAGGAGAAGATTTTCATTTTTTCCATATAAACGAATATTGAAAAAAGTTCCCCCGCCCTTCATGTTGTTTTTTTTACGAATCAACATGGGATAAAGAAATTTTGATAGAGGGTCACCTTAGAGACATTTCTGAAAAGTCATTTTAAAATGGTGCCAGAAACTTTTCCATGTGGACATATATTAAAAAGTAGCTCCGCCCCTATCGATCATGTTTTTTATACGCTAGACAGCAGCTATGACAATTGTCAATTATATCCTGCCAATGAACAGGGGATAATGATAGGCCACCTAAATGGCCGTCAACGATTCTTTTGACGACACCTTTGACGATTTAATGTCCAATACTTTAATTACAATAAACATGGGCTTTTAGATTAATTTAAATCAAAGTTAACGCCAAAAATACTAATTAATGAAAATCGATCCCTATTTTTGACAGACGTTTGACATTTAACAAAATGCCTCAAGCCGTTTTTTAAAAGATCCATATACTCAGCAGAGAGTTTTCGATTCGTTTTCTTGTAAGAAACTTTTGAAACATTGTTAAATGTTTAACACAAATGTGGAACTTTCTATCAATTTAGGTTTTGGGGGTCGTGAATGATTAGAATCCAGTGTTATTTCGCGGGAATAAATAGGCAATTTATTACGTATTCTGTGACCTTCTAGCTAAGTTGACTATTTTCACACAGAAAAGAAAGGTTTCAGTATCAGTTTTTTTTTCAGACGGCTTAACGTCAAATGATCAAGGTAACTCGTATACCGTCACACGTAATTGTATTCAATTTCGCATATTTCCTTTTTATTTTTTTTCAGCTTAAATTTTGTAAATAAATTTCATCCTTCTGACAACCATTTTAACTGGTCTCATGTGAAGGTATTGCTGAGAGATTAATTCACAACATTGTCAGCGATCTATGGATTGCAAGCATCTCCTTCTACTTTCATACGTTATGAACGCACGTGAAACATGCAAACAAAAGTGCCCAGGAATAACAGTAATACATCAATCATGGTAAATAGCTGGCAGTGATCTACAAATACGTAACACGCAGTGAACGTGCTAAAATACACGGCTTGCTTTGAGTGTGTAAAGAAATTATGTCGGCGAAGAACCATCAAAACATCACTTATCGCCGTTCCCATGATATATCCATAATAATTACTTCTTTTGTAGAAACATGAGTTGAATTGTGTTTAACAGTTTTTGTTTTTTGAGTTGTGGCTAATCTAAAAGTTGTGAACGCCGACGACGACAACGACACCAAGGCTAGGAAAATACTACGACTGATCGAACGCATGATGCGTATAGTTTATTTTCTTTTTTTACCACCTAGCTACATTGTATATACATGTTTCGGTTGTATTCACTTTTGTTCATATTGGAAGGTTGTAGTGTTATGCATCAGTCAATTGTCACCACGGCCCGCCCAGGTCCGGAGGTATACCGGGTATAGCGGGAGAAAAGGGCTGTGTTTTTACCTTCCAGTTGGCCCCGCAGTGCCGAGTGAATGCCAAGGTTTTGTTTTAACGCCAAAATAGCGGGGAGTGGGCTTTAGCTAGTATGTCCCCGGGAACCTGGGATCGGCTGGACCGAAGGTCAAAGTCCTCGCTATTCCCCGGACCTCAGGGCCGTGGTTACAACTGACAGGTTGATTATAAGGAGTGCGCGATATAAATTAAGTAGCACAATGAACACAACCCCAGCTATTAAAAGAAATACACGGGAAAACCACGGTTATCCATGTATTCCTACTGTCAGTCTCGTTTTTTTTTAGAAATGTAGCTTAATCAATGAAAATATTATTCAAATCAACATTTTTCTATTTAATTATAATATTAATTGAAAATTATTAGGATCCAGTTTTGATATTCGAAAGAGTTATATGCAAATAAATTTGACCATGCTATAGGTTTTTGTTGATTCATAAAGATTATACACCTCCTAAAAACCTTCTTCAGTACGTGGTCCGGAAAGAGCTGGATATCTATCAATGACCCCCCCCCCCCCCCCCCCGGCTCTTAACATTAGTCCACTGCTTTATATTTTTTGTCTTCCTTAACAAAATATTTCTAAGAAAAACAACATTGTGTGTAACAGCAGCATTGATATTATGTGATTGTTCTCCTTCTATGTTATATATATGTATTGTACTGGATTGGACTAAGGGTCACATTATTGACCCTGATTGGAGATTTATTATGGGGGAGGGTCACCTAATATGCGCTAAGGGAGGGTCACATAATAGGCGAGAAAGAAAACTACAATAATGTCAGCGATGTGAAATCATCAAGATGTTTTTATCGCGAATCATGTAGTATCCACAACTATTACTTCTTTTGTGAAAACATGTGTTAAATGTCTTGAACAGTTCTTGAGTTATGGTCAAGCATAGTTTGAACACCGACGACAACGAAGACGACAACGAAGACGCCGACGACACCGAAGACGCCGGTGACAACGAAGACGTCGGCGACAACGATTCCTACAAACGAAGGTTCTGATAATACCATGACTGCTATAACGCATGCAGTGTATAACTAGTTTTCTTTCTTTTTCGTGTAGCTTAGACATTTTTCGATTTTATTCATTTGTGTTCTTAATTGGTACTTTGAACGATGTAGTAAATCGGATTGCGCGGTATAAGTTAAGTAGCATATTGAACGCAACCCCAGCTATGGTCACAATTGACTGGTGCATTATTCGGAATGCGCAAAATAAAGGCCCGGTCACACCGCCCGAACTTTGTTGGAGCGTTCCTTGAACGATAGGGAGAGGGGACCGAATTTCGACAACGCTCGTCACCGCGCACAAAATGGGAAAAAATCGAAAACAAGGGCGTTGCCTTAGCGGTGAACCGCTGAAGCCAGCGTTGCTATAGCGTTGGCTTAACGGTAGCGAGTGGTAGCGAGCGTTGGTTTATTCTGGTCCCGCTCCGACACCTCCATACCAACGCCAAACCAAAGTTCATCACCGCAATGGATCGCTGCTTCAACGCCCGACACCGTTCCAGCAATCCCGTGTCCGCTCGTAAAACGCTTACAACCGCTCCACCAAAGTTTGTGCAACGTTTAATCACCGCCCGGGCAAAGCTGGCGAAGCAGCGGTGGTCCAGCGTTCAAGATTTCTGCGTTGGCCTAGCGGACCCAAGCGTCCACGAACTTGCGTCTAGCGGTGCCAAACTTTGACTGGGCGTTGTTTGAACGGTGGTGAACTTTGCCGGAGCGGTAAATTGCCCGCTCCTCACCGCTCGCAATATTTTGTGCAGCTCAAAACTTTCGGAGCGGTAGGAAGGACCATAAGCGGTGGCCGAGCGTATACGGCGTTGCCTTAACGGGGGCCAACTTCTGGTGAACGGTAACGAGCGGTGATGATTTTTTTTCACCGCTCCAGGAACGCTCCAGCAAAGTTCTTGCGGTGTGACCGGGCCTTTAATTATATAAGCTGCATACTGAGCTATTAATAGAAATGCACTGGAAATCCAGTTATCGATGTATTGCTATATTTTGATTATGCAACTTGAATACACGAATTTGCAAATTTTAGCTAAAAGATCACTTTCCAACTGTCAGACCATAACTTCTTTGAAAATCAACTAAATAGATAACGTGTGAAATATACCATTTAAATTAAACATTTCTCCTTTTTAATGATGATAATAATAGAACATTATTGTGATCAAATGTTAATATTCGACAGATTTATATGCAAATTACTGGGACCATTGTATAGGTTTCTGTTGATAAATAAGGTTTATATAACTTTTGAAAGCCTCCTTTTCTATGTCTTCTTTTTTAACCGTCTCCGTGGACTTGTGGTTAAGCGTCCGCCTACGGAGCGGGAGGTCGTGGGTTCGATCCCGGGCCGCGTCATACCGAAAGACGTTAAAAGCTGGTACAAGTAGCTCCCTTGCCTGGCGCTCGGCATTTAAAGGGTAGTGCTTGGGAAAGTGGTGTACTCAGTACTGGTCCTTCCCAGGAAAGTTGTATCCCGTGTATCGGTGCTTTACACCGAGCACGTTAAAGAACCAAGAGGTCTCTTCGCAAAGAGCTAGGGTATCGCACCCGGATTTCTTGTATCTCACTCTGTTTCTTCAAGTCTTCCAATGTCTGGATTTGACTGCGAATTGCTGTCACTTCTATCTCATGTCACTTATGGCATTCAAACACAATTTAAGTCGTGATGGCGTCACGGCGGGGTCAAGCCATAATGCAGCCAATGGGCGCGGGCAGACCTTGATAAACTCAAATAAACAAACAAACATGTGAAAGCCTACTTTTCTATGTGGTCCGGAAAGAGCTGGTTACCTATAAATGGAATGCCCCCGGCTCTTAACAATAGTCCACCGCTTTTTTTATCGTCTTTGTCAATACGTGGATAAGGGGTACGACATTGAAGTCATGAAACCTTAATGACAACGGCATTGCTATGATATGATTGTTTCCCTTGTATACCACGCAGGGGTACTAGACCAGACGGCATAAAGGGTCACATCGTTCGTCCTGAATAGAGCGAAATGAAGGGAAAGGTCACATAATACGCCCTTAGGGAGGGTCACATATAATACAATAGGCGCCTTGGGAGTACCACATATAATACCCGTTTATTTATCTATTTTTTTTTATTTTATTTTTTTTTTGGGGGGGGACACATAATACTCGCTAAGGTAGGTCACTTGAGTTCTGAATCCAGGGTTAAAAAGGTCAGGCACACGTTATGGGCACATAGGGTTGGTCACATAATAGGCGCTAAAGAATAGTCACATAATAGGCCCTGAATGCAGCTAAATAAAGGAAATTTTGCAAAGTAGTCCCTGAATCCAGCGTCATAAGGGGAGAGTCACACACTAGTCCCTGAATCTAGCGTTATAAAGACCTGGACACTATATGCCTACAATTTCTTCATAATGAAAATTGAGGGCCACAGTCATTATACACCTTTAATCCAGCGATATAAAGGGAGGGTCATTAAGAAACCAAAAAGAGATGCCTCGACAAGACCACTCTCTTTGGGATACTTGTTCCACTTTGAAATCTGAATTCTATAAAAACACGCATTAATTAAAATAGAACGTGTAATGTTAGGTTGTTGGTGAGTGACCTTATTCTATTGACAATAGTAACTATACCTCATGCATTTAGTAATACACTTCATAACTTGTCAATAAGCCATATCTCAACATAACGCATTAGTTACAATATACATGGTATGTTAATATTATTAAAATCAAAATTTACGTCAGTGTGTGTATACCACGTGATGAATTGCGTCATAAATGCTACGTCGGAGGGCAATATTTTGCTTCGAATGTTAAAACAACCAGGGGCGTATCTAGGCATACTCCAGTAAGCCCAGGCGTACAAATGAATTAAGGTTACTGCGAAATGGACAGTAAAAAGTCCCACGTTAAGTGATATCGGTCCCGCTCAAACCCCATATATCATATTGCGACCAGAATATAGAAATACCTTTACCTTTTTAACCACGTTTAAGTGTACGGGCTTACTTTTCAGAGTTCTTCAGGTACGCCCCTGACAACGATAACTTCACTATTTCTTCACCATTTTAAATGAAACATAGCGCAGTCTACGCCGCTTACAGGGCCCCACCTTCGGTCTTTTAACAGAGTTTGATTGAGAGTTTAGTTTCTTTAAACACTTCGACAAACCTTTTTAAAATACGGCCGTCTGACGGATCACTGTCAAAACATTATTTTGGAAACAGGTTTGTCGTTTGATGAAACTAATCACCTTACCAAACTTCGTTAATAGAACGAACACCTCTAAAATATAACTGTGAACGATTGGGTTCAAATTAATATTCCCATGACAGTACCAACGGGGAGGGAACATTCAATAAAGGACGGAACTTGAAAACGATTATCAACGGTTGTTGAAATGTGCTAGCTAAAGATGCACTCTTATTCCTAAATAAGATTTACCACTATTAATCATATTGTTATAATTTTCGGAAAAGGATGAATAAATGTCGAAAACAATTTTTCTTACGAATAATATCGAGTTTAATTTAAAAGAAAGCATAAAACACGGTATTTCTACCTTATGAGACTATAGTAGATCACAGTAAATATTTTACCACTCACCAATCATTTAATATTTTTGCGTTTTCTGCCATTAAATACACGGTTACAATTCTGTTATCAGTAATTAATATTTTCCATAAATGCATTAGTTAGTATGTAAATATAGGTTTATTAGTCAAAATTGATATTCGTTATACATGTGTATGTATTAATTTTGAATAAGAGTGTCACTTTAAGTTTATTGTTTTCTACTAAAAAATGATGGTTACCGTATATGTACTAATTATTTGATAACAACGCCATCTACCAACAGAAACAGGAAATAAATTCTTGCATTGTGTTTACTCGACCGACTGGATTTTTTGTGAAATGCAGACCATTTATACGGAGAAGACTTGAGTACTTAATTTTTTTTAACCTTCTTCGTTCGCTGGTGCTGGAACGACGCAAAGAAGGCACCGGAATTCATGTTAATGCATTCTAATTATGTAGTCGGCATTCTATGGGATCTCCACTAAGACCCGCGGGATGGCTTTAAAGAGGGTAAAGTAATTTTAGTATGTCGGCGATATTGAACCATCAGGTTATCATCTATCACGGTTCCCATGTAGTTTCCCAAATCAATTCTTACATGCATATGTGTTGGATATCTTGAACGGTTTTGAGTAATGGGCAAGCTTAAAGTTTTGAACGTCGATGCCGCCGACGACGCCGGTGACGCCGACGACAACCTCAACTATGTTGTGATGATACCGCAAATGCAAAACAGACGCGGCCTCGACAGCTAGCTATAGGGATACGTGTTTAGAATTTCCAATGGACAGTTGGGTACGGATAAGTGAATACTGATAAATAATACATTTATTTCAACTTTTTAAAATTATCTTGTGCAAAAATAAAATTTACTGTCCGTGAAGGGATATAACACCATCATTAAGTATGTTTTATAAAGAAATGTCTGGCAGACGGCTATCGCGAAAATCAAGAAAACTAGTCAGATCCTTTTTAATTTGACTGGTCGCCGGCCTGACAGAGTGAGTGGTTATTTCCCTTTGTCAAGTCGCTACTAGTTCATTCTCATACCAGTCGTAGCTTTTAACGATAAGGTACAGCGTATAATCATATTTATAGTATAGACAACTTGAGTATTCCATTCTTATATGCATATGTTTAGCAACTCTCCTTGTTATAATATATTTACCAATTATACATCAAGTATTTCTTAATTGTTTGGTGAAAAAGAAAATAATAGTATTCAAATTTGATTTCTAAGAGGGGTTTTGAATTTATTCTTAACAAATGTTTCAAACATCACATTTACTTCAAAAAGAAATCAACATGCCTCTAGTGTACGGAATGCCGTTGGGGCCATCGCTTGTGAATGTGTTGATTTGAACGCGATACTCGATAGTACGATGATGAAAACACGACAGTACAATGATGAAAACACGACAGTACGATACTACGATGATGAAAACGCAAAATCACGAAACTACGATGGTGAAAACGTGACAGTACGATGATGAAAACGCGATAGTACGATGATGAAAACGCGATAATACGACAGTACGATGATGATAATGCGATAAACTATCGTGTTTTCACCATCGTACAGTTTTCACCAGCGTAGTTTTGTGATTTTGCGTTTTCATCATCATAGTATCGTACTGTCGTGTTTTCATCATCGTACTATTGTGTTTTCATCATCGTACTATCGCGTTTCATCATCGTACTATTGCGTTTTCATCATCATACTGTCATGTTTTCATCATCGTGTTTTCATGTTTTCATCATCGTGCTATCGCGTTTTCATCATCATACTGTCGCGTTTTCATCATCGTACTGTCGTGTTTTCATCATCGTACTGTCGCGTTTTCATCATCGCACTAACGCGTTTTCATCATCGTACTGTCGTGTTTTCATCATCGTACTGTCGCGTTTTCATCATCGTACTATCGTGTTTTCATCACCGCACTATCGCGTTTTCATCACCGCACTATCGCGTTTTCATCACCGCACTATCGCGTTTTCATCATCGCACTATCGCGTTTTCATCACCGCACTATCGCCTTCCGGTGCGTATCATCAGTACGATAGTACGATGATGGATACGCGCAATTACGATATTACGATTATGAAAACGCGAAAATACGATGGTGGAAACACGATAGCTTAACGCATTATCATCATTGTACTGTCGTATTATCGCGTTTTCGTTATCGTACTTTCGCGTTTTCATCATCGTACTGTCGTGTTTTCACCATCGTAGTTTCGTGATTTAGCGTTTCCATCATCGTCATATCGAGTATCGCGTGGCAGATCAACACATTCATAGGCGATGGCCCTAACGGCATTCCGTACTAGTGTTCAGACATTTGTTGCTTTCATTAAAGTACTCAAAGCTTCTCATTCACGTGTTTGCTCATATTGCTCCAGTCGAGTCTTTGAAACACAACACTGTTTTTGTGTTTTAACCATTTGAGGCAATTCATTTGTTTGTATTGCATTGTCACACTACTTTGTTTAACAGTACCAGCCCTGTACCATTCGTAAATAAAAGGAGGGTCACAAAATACCGTAGGCCCTAAATCATGCGTAAATAAAGGGATGGTAACAAAAAAGCCCTAAATCATGCGCAAATAATGGGTGGGTCACGTAATAGGGCGTAAATAATGCGTAAGTAAAGGGAGGGTAATAAAAAGGCCCTAAATCGTGCGTAAATAAAGGGTGGGTCACGTAATAGGGCGTAAATCATGCGTAAATAAAGGGAAGGTCACAAAAAAACGGCCCTAAATCATGCGTAAATAAAGGATGGGTCACGTAATAGGGCGTAAATCATGCGTAAATAAAGGGAGGGTCACAAGAAAGGCCCTAAATCATGCATCAATAAAGGAAGGGTCACGTAATAGGCCTTCAATCATGCGTAAATAAAGGGAGGTCACACAATGGGTCCTGAACCATGCGTTCATGAAGGGAGGTCAAATAACAGGCCCATAGCATGATTAAATAAAGGGTGGGTAACATAATTGAACCTGAGTGATTCGTCTACACAGCAAGGTTCATTCTAAAGGGTCTGAATTCGGCATATTAAAGGAATAATAATAAAGGTCGCTTAATTAGCATTGAATCCTGAATCAAACATAATAGAGGGAGGATCACATAAAAGGGTAAATGGAGGGTCACATAAAAGTGCCCATAATCCAGCGTTATAAAGTAAGCCTTACACAATTTGACTTGAATACAGCGTTAAAAATGGAGGTTCACGTGTAATGCAATACTGTCAATATCCCGAAAACCACTTCTCTACATGTGAAATAAAAGAAAAACACATGAATAAAGAATAGTACTTTTAAAGATTCGTTAAACAATTACAGTTTTCATAATTACAGCTATTTGAGTTCTATCTCAAAGTATGTCAAAAGATATATGAATTATATATCAAATTAGCACTTCACTGTTAAATTTCATCCCACACTTCTTGATGAACGCCAAATGTCTTTCTTCTTTTGCAAGATATTTACCTTTGTAAATATTGTATTTACCACACATTTCAACGTTTCGTTAATTAAATATTTTGCATAACTTTAAATATTTGCATGATCTATAGACTATTTAATATATTAAAGGTCATGAAAGCAGTGTGAGCGGATTTCTTTCTGTAACCTAAGGTAATTACTTCCAATTGCTGAACAAACACATTAGGCCGAAGATTTTCATAATTACATCTACAATTTGTTTTATATTAGGCGAAGCCGGAACTGTTTGTTTCTTGTTCCCAATCCTACTCTATTGTGAATTGCCACCGGACCAATACTTTCTGGCCGATATTTTTTTTCCTTTTTGGTATTTCTTTTTGGTAGTTTCTTTTCCAAGCAAGAAGCTTAAATGCTTTTATGTATTTCTTTTCGGTAGTTACTTGAAACGGCTAGTGTCGTTAAATCCTTGTCTGTAAAGAGCCTCTTGTTAATAGTGACGAGACAAAATGGCGACGGTTCTAAATCATATTTCTAAACAGAATTAAATCCGACCACCTACACCTTTTTTGGATAACGTTTTGGATTCGGAAACATAACTAATTGAGTTATTTAGTGGCAGCCCTATATAATAATTTAGCATATCTAAAGAGATGGTTAATGCTTCCTCAGTATTAAGATGCAACTAGTTTGTTACATTCTATTCCACATTTCTTGATGGGCGTCAATTGCCTTTCTTCTTTTGCGAGATATTTACGTATGAATATATTTTATTCAACTTATGACTTTAAGTAAATACTTCCTTTTTCCGAACAAACACATTAAGTATTGAATATATACAAATACACGTATTACCGAGTATAGATCGTCATCGTCATCAGCATCATCATCATCACCACCACCACCACCACCACCACCACCATCATCATCATCAACATCATCATCATCATCATCATCATCATCATCATCATCATCATCATCAGTGTGACTATAAGTAAAAATAGTAGTGGTGGTCTTAGAAGTAGCAGTAGCAGAAACAGTAGGAGTGGCAAGAGCAGTAGCAGCTGTAGCAGCAGCAGCAGTAGTTGCAGTAGTAGAAGCAGTAAAAGTGCTAACAGTAAGATTTAGTCATACTAGTAGAGGGCGTTTGAAAATCTATGTAGAGGTCTCGTGAAAAGATACTTCATTCAGCCCAGGGGTCCCAGGCGTGGTTAAAAGCCTCAACATTGAATTAACTCACCGCCATCATGGAGGATTTTTATATTTGGGTCCCGTGAATCAGTGTCATACGAAATTTGTATGTCACTGACACACGGGACAACTACAGAACACCCACTAGACACCTATTTCACGAGTTTAGTCTGAATTGAAATGAGAATGTGAAAAGCATGGCAAGTTTCACGTTCAATAAAAAATGTCCTGTTCTGTAATCTGCAGTATATGAAACATTCAGCGGCAGTAGTAGAAGCAATAGCAGAAGCAGTTGTTGTAGTATCGGTAGTAGTGGTGGTGGTGGTGGTTGTGGTGGTGATGGTGGTGGTGGTACTACAACTACTACTACTACTACTACTACTACTACTACTACTACTACTACTACTACTACTACTACTACTACTACTACTACAATACTACTCGGCAAGACGCTTGATGTGCTGTTTTAGAGCGTCTTGTTTATATTGACCGGAATCGGAAACACAACCAAATTTGTTTCAACTCTAATATTTAAAAAAAAAGTTTTATCTTTCCACGGCAAGATGGAACTGGTTTGATTCTTATCATTTCTAAAGACGTTCTACAATACACTCTGTATTCGAAAAGATAACCTTTAAAGTCTAGCGTTATTTATTTATTTTCATCTCGGAAAATAAAAATAATATCCTCTCCAAAACCAAGAATTAGTGTTTCATAACGGATATATTAAAGAAAAGCATACATTGTTCTATGTATTTAGTTTTCATTTTTTATATAACTGGGTCATTCAGATGCATAACAGGAATATAGTTGTAAAATGATATATATTTGGATATTTGAAACCCTGAAAACAAGTATAAATTTGTTGAAATACCGAATTTAGAACTGGGGAGCATATTTGTACGAATAAACACGAATATGTGCTTTATCCCAAAGATGAAAGACATCAAAAGTTTACAATTCAGCATATGATAAACCGATCAACCTATGACGTAAATCAGACCAATTTATATAAATACAAAAAAGGTTTTCTTTAAATCCCAAATGATCTACACTATCTTGTTGCGAGTCTTTGAATAGTTTAAACGAATAGTTTCAATCTGGTTTATTTGGCATAATTCACATCTTAAACTTATAGAGCACAATTGATGAGTAAACATGTTAAACCGGAATCAGTTATCACAATGAAATACCTTTTGTCAGAAAAGGCCAAATTAAGAGACCAGTTAATATATACATGGACAACAAATCCAGATCATTCATACGTCAAAATGTTTAAAATGCCTTCCTTCCGTCCAAGAGATGTGTTCTGTTCCAGCGATCTTGATTGGAACAAGTGAAATTTCGGCTCCCAGATCAAAACGGCTTTCTACAAAATGTAAGTAGTTCCCGCTGCTTTCAAATTGTTTGCAGACGACAATCGAATGGTTCCGATCACGCGGTTCCGTTTCGGCGTAAACATACAGTGATCTTGATGGAAATAAGTGGATTAACCGTCCGATATAAAGACTTAAAAGAGGGTTTCAAGTGCTCCAGATACTGCATTGATAAAGGGCTGCAGCCAATTTCTGCAGAATCCATTGTTGACAGACATACCACTGATACATCAATTGTTAACACACACACACACACATCACTGATAACCCTATTGTTAACAGACATATCACTATTATCCAATTTTTTACAGACATATCTCTATTACCCCCATTATTAACACATATGTATCTAAATCTATTGTTAACACACACATATCTCTGGTAACCCCATTGTTAACACACATTTCTTTGTTAACCCCACTGTTTACAGACGTATCAATGTCTTACCCTATGACTGATAGACATATGAATGTGCTACCCCAAGGTTGACATACATTGCACTGTGTTACCCCATGTTTGACAGACATATCACTGTAACCCCATGGTTGTCATACATTTCACTAATACCCCATTGTAGATAGACATATCACTGTTAACCCATTGTTGACAGACATGTCACTGTTACCCCATTGTTGATGGACATATCTCCGTTATCCCCATCGTTGAAAGACATATCACTGTTACCCCGATGGTGATGGACATATAACTGTTACCCCATTGATTATTGACATATCACTGTTATCCCGATGGTGATGGACATATAACTGTTACCCAATTGATCATGGACATATCACTGTTACCCCGATGGTGATGGACATATAACTGTTACCCCATTGAACATGGACATATCACTGTTACCCAATTGATCATGGACATATCACTGTTACCCAATTGATCATGGACATATCACTGTTACCCCGATGGTGATGGGCATATAACTGTTACCCCATTGAACATGGACATATCACTGTTACCCCGATGGTGATAGACATTCCTCCGTTACCCATTGTTGACAGACATATCATTGTTAACCCAATGTTGATAGACATATAACTGTTAACACATTGTTGATAGACATATAATTGTTAACACATTGTTGATAGACATATAACTGTTAACCCATTGATGATAGACATATCACTGTTAACCCAATATTGATAGACATATAGCTCTTAACCCAATGTTGATGGACATATAACTGTTAACCCAATGTTGATGGACATATAACTGTTAACCCAATTTTGATGGACATATAACAGTTGCCCCATTGTTGATGGACATATCACTGTTTACCCAATGTTGATGGACATAGAACTGGTAACCCATTGTATATAGACATATCGCTGGTAAACCATTGTATATAGACATATCGCTGGAAACCCATTGTAAATCGACATATCGCTGGTAAACCCATTGTATATAGACATATTGCTGGAAACCCATTGTAAATATACATATCGCTGTGACCAATTATAAATAGACATATCGCTTGAAACCCATTGTTGATAGACATATCACTGTTAACCTAATGTTGATGGACATATCACTGTTAGCCCATTGTTGATAGACATATCACTGTTAACCTTATGTTGATAGACATATCACTGTTAACCCATTGTTGATAGACATATAACCGTTAACCCATTGTTGATGGACATATCACTGTTAACCTAATGTTGATGGACATATCACTGTTACGCCATGGTTGATAGACATATCACTGTTAACCCATTGTTGATAGACATATCACTGTTAACCCATTGTTGATAGACATATAACTGTTAACCAATTGTTGATGGACATATCACTGTTAACCTAATGTTGATGGACATATCACTGTTACGCCATGGTTGATAGACATATCACTGTTAAGCCATTGTTGATGGACATATCACTGTTAACCCATTTTTGATGGACATATCACTGTTAACCCATTGTTGATAGACATATCACTGTTAACCCATTGTTGATGGATATATCAATGTTAACCTAATGTTGATGGACATATCACTGTTACGCCATTGTTGATAGACATATCACTGTAAACCCATTGTTGATGGACATATCACTGTTAACCAATTGTTGATGGACATATCACTGTTAACCCATTGTTGATGGACATATCACTGTTAACCCATTGTTGATGGACATATCACTGTTAACCTAATGTTGATAGACATATCACTGTTAACCCATTGTTGATAGACATATCACTGTTAATCCATTGTTGATGGACATATCACTGTTAACCCATTGTTGATGGACATATCACTGTTACGCAATGGTTGATAGACATATCACTGTTAACCCATTGTTGATAGACATATCACTGTTAACCCATTGTTGATAGACATATAACTGTTAACCAATTGTTGATGGACATATCACTGTTAACCTAATGTTGATGGACATATCACTGTTACGCCATGGTTGATAGACATATCACTGTTAAGCCATTGTTGATGGACATATCACTGTTAACCCATTTTTGATGGACATATCACTGTTAACCCATTGTTGATAGACATATCACTGTTAACCCATTGTTGATGGATATATCACTGTTAACCTAATGTTGATGGACATATCACTGTTACGCCATGGTTGATAGACATATCACTGTAAACCCATTGTTGATGGACATATCACTGTTAACCAATTGTTGACGGACATATCACTGTTAACCCATTGTTGATGGACATATCACTGTTAACCCATTGTTGATGGAAATATCACTGTTAACCTAATGTTGATAGACATATCACTGTTAACCCATTGTTGATAGACATATCACTGTTAATCCATTGTTGATGGACATATCACTGTTAACCCATTGTAGATGGACATATCACTGTTACGCAATGGTTGATAGACATATCACTGTTAACCCATTGTTGATGAACATATCACTGTTAATCCATTGTTGATAGACATATCACTGTTAACCCATTGTTGATGGACATATCACTGTTAACCTAATGTTGATGGACATATCACTGTTAACCCATTGTTGATAGACATATCACTGTTAACCTTATGTTGATGGACATATCACTGTTAACCCATTGTTGATGGACATATCACTGTTAACCTAATGTTGATGGACATATCACTGTTAACCCATTGTTGATAGACATATCACTGTTAACCTTATGTTGATGGACATATCACTGTTAACCCATTGTTGATAGACATATCACTGTTAACTCATTGTTGATGGATATATCACTGTTAACCTAATGTTGATGGACATATCACTGTTACGCCATGGTTGATAGACATATCACTGTTAACCCATTGTTGATGGACATATCACTGTTAACCAATTGTTGATGGACATATCACTGTTAACCCATTGTTGATAGACATATCACTGTTAACCCATTGTTGATGGACATATCACTGTTAACCCATTGTTGATGGACATATCACTGTTAACCTAATGTTGATAGACATATCACTGTTAACCCATTGTTGATAGACATATCACTGTTAATCCATTGTTGATGGACATATCACTGTTAACCCATTGTTGATGGACATATCACTGTTACGCAATGGTTGATGGACATACAACTGTTAACCCATTGTTGATGAACATATCACTGTTAATCCATTGTTGATAGACATATCACTGTTAACCCATTGTTGATGGACATATCACTGTTACGCAATGGTTGATGGACATAGAACTGTTAACCCATTGTTGATGAACATATCACTGTTAATCCATTGTTGATAGACATATCACTGTTAACCCATTGTTGATGGACATATCACTGTTAACCTAATGTTGATGGACATATCACTGTTAACCCATTGTTGATGGACATATCACTGTTAACCTTATGTTGATGGACATATAACTGTTACCCAATTGATCATGGACATATCACTGTTACCCCGATGGTGATGGACATATATCTGTTAACCCATTGTTGATGGACATATCACTGTTAACCTAATGTTGATGGACATATCACTGTTAACCCATTGTTGATGGACATATCACTGTTAACCTTATGTTGATGGACATATAACTGTTACCCAATTGATCATGGACATATCACTGTTACCCTGATGGTGATAGACATTCCTCCGTTACCCATTGTTGACAGACATATCATTGTTAACCCAATGTTGATAGCCATATAACTGTTAACACATTGTTGATAGACATATAATTGTTAACACATTGTTGATAGACATATAACTGTTAACCCATTGATGATAGACATATCACTGTTAACCCAATATTGATAGACATATAGCTCTTAACCCAATGTTGATGGACATATAACTGTTAACCCAATGTTGATGGACATATAACTGTTAACCCAATTTTGATGGACATATAACAGTTACCCCATTGTTGATAGACATATCACTGTTTACCAAATGTTGATGGACATAGAACTGTTAACCCAATGTTGATAGACATATCACTGTTTACCCAATGTTGATGGACATATAACTGTTAACCCAATGCTGATAGACATATCACTGTTTACCCAATGTTGATGGACATAGAACTGTTAACCCAATTTTGATGGACATATAACAGTTACCCCAATGTTGATGGACATATAACTGTTAACCCAATTTTGATGGACATATAACAGTTACCCCATTGTTGATAGACATATCACTGTTTACCCAATGTTGATGGACATAGAACTGTTACCCTATTGATCATGGACATATCACTGTCTCCCCATTGCTGATAGACATATCGCTGGTAACCCATTGTATATAGACATATCGCTGGTAAACCATTGTATATAGACATATCGCTGGAAACCCATTGTAAATCGACATATCGCTGGTAAACCATTGTATATAGACATATCGCTGGAAATCCATTGTAAATATACATATCGCTGTGACCAATTATAAATAGACATATCGCTGGAAACCCATTGTTGATAGACATATCACTGTTAACCTAATATTGATGGACATATCACTGTTATCCCATTGTTGATAGACATATCACTGTTAACCTAATGTTGATAGACAAATCACTGTTAACCCATTGTTGATAGACATATAACCGTTAACCCATTGTTGATGGACATATCACTGTTAACCTAATGTTGATGGACATATCACTGTTACGCCATGGTTGATAGACATATAACTGTTAACCCATTGTTGATAGACATATCACTGTTAACCCATTGTTGATAGACATATCACTGTTAACCCATTGTTGATGGATATATCACTGTTAACCTAATGTTGATGGACATATCACTGTTACGCCATGGTTGATAGACATATCACTGTTAACCCATTGTTGATGGACATATCACTGTTAACCAATTGTTGATGGACATATCACTGTTAACCCATTGTTGATAGACATATCACTGTTAACCTTATGTTGATGGACATATAACTGTTACCCAATTGATCATGGACATATCACTGTTACCCCGATGGTGATGGACATATATCTGTTAACCCATTGTTGATGGACATATCACTGTTAACCTAATGTTGATGGACATATCACTGTTAACCCATTGTTGATGGACATATCACTGTTAACCTTATGTTGATGGACATATAACTGTTACCCAATTGATCATGGACATATCACTGTTACCCTGATGGTGATAGACATTCCTCCGTTACCCATTGTTGACAGACATATCATTGTTAACCCAATGTTGATAGCCATATAACTGTTAACACATTGTTGATAGACATATAATTGTTAACACATTGTTGATAGACATATAACTGTTAACCCATTGATGATAGACATATCACTGTTAACCCAATATTGATAGACATATAGCTCTTAACCCAATGTTGATGGACATATAACTGTTAACCCAATGTTGATGGAAATATAACTGTTAACCCAATTTTGATGGACATATAACAGTTACCCCATTGTTGATAGACATATCACTGTTTACCAAATGTTGATGGACATAGAACTGTTAACCCAATGTTGATAGACATATCACTGTTTACCCAATGTTGATGGACATATAACTGTTAACCCAATGCTGATAGACATATCACTGTTTACCCAATGTTGATGGACATAGAACTGTTAACCCAATTTTGATGGACATATAACAGTTACCCCAATGTTGATGGACATATAACTGTTAACCCAATTTTGATGGACATATAACAGTTACCCCATTGTTGATAGACATATCACTGTTTACCCAATGTTGATGGACATAGAACTGTTACCCTATTGATCATGGACATATCACTGTCTCCCCATTGCTGATAGACATATCGCTGGTAACCCATTGTATATAGACATATCGCTGGTAAACCATTGTATATAGACATATCGCTGGAAACCCATTGTAAATCGACATATCGCTGGTAAACCATTGTATATAGACATATCGCTGGAAATCCATTGTAAATATACATATCGCTGTGACCAATTATAAATAGACATATCGCTGGAAACCCATTGTTGATAGACATATCACTGTTAACCTAATATTGATGGACATATCACTGTTAGCCCATTGTTGATAGACATATCACTGTTAACCTAATGTTGATAGACAAATCACTGTTAACCCATTGTTGATAGACATATAACCGTTAACCCATTGTTGATGGACATATCACTGTTAACCTAATGTTGATGGACATATCACTGTTACGCCATGGTTGATAGACATATAACTGTTAACCCATTGTTGATAGACATATCACTGTTAACCCATTGTTGATAGACATATAACTGTTAACCAATTGTTGATGGACATATCACTGTTAACCTAATGTTGATGGACATATCACTGTTACGCCATGGTTGATAGACATATCACTGTTAAGCCATTGTTGATGGACATATCACTGTTAACCCATTATTGATGGACATATCACTGTTAACCCATTGTTGATAGACATATCACTGTTAACCCATTGTTGATAGACATATCACTGTTAACCCATTGTTGATGGATATATCACTGTTAACCTAATGTTGATGGACATATCACTGTTACGCCATGGTTGATAGACATATCACTGTTAACCCATTGTTGATGGACATATCACTGTTAACCAATTGTTGATGGACATATCACTGTTAACCCATTGTTGATAGACATATCACTGTTAACCCATTGTTGATGGACATATCACTGTTAACCCATTGTTGATGGACATATCACTGTTAACCTAATGTTGATAGACATATCACTGTTAACCCATTGTTGATAGACATATCACTGTTAATCCATTGTTGATGGACATATCACTGTTAACCCATTGTTGATGGACATATCACTGTTACGCAATGGTTGATAGACATATCACTGTTAACCCATTGTTGATGAACATATCACTGTTAATCCATTGTTGATAGACATATCACTGTTAACCCATTGTTGATGGACATATCACTGCTAACCTAATGTTGATAGACATATCACTGTTAACCCATTGTTGATGGACATATCACTGTTAACTCATTGTTGATCGACATATCACTGTTAACCTAATGTTGATGGACATATCACTGTTACGCCATGGTTGATAGACATATCACTGTTAAACCATTGTTGATGGACATATCAATGTTAACCCATTATTGATGGACATATCACTGTTAACCCATTGTTGATAGACATATCACTGTTAACCCATTGTTGATGGATATATCACTGTTAACCTAATGTTGATGTACATATCACTGTTACGCCATGGTTGATAGACATATCACTGTTAACCCATTGTTGATGGACATATCACTGTTAACCAATTGTTGATGGACATATCACTGTTAACCCATTGTTGATAGACATATCACTGTTAATCCATTGTTGATGGACATATCACTGTTAACCCATTGTTGATGGACATATCACTGTTAACCTAATGTTGATAGACATATCACTGTTAACCCATTGTTGATCGACATATCACTGTTAATCCATTGTTGATGGACATATCACTGTTAACCCATTGTTGATGGACATATCACTGTTACGCAATGGTTGATGGACATAGAACTGTTAACCCATTGTTGATGAACATATCACTGTTAATCCATTGTTGATAGACATATCACTGTTAACCCATTGTTGATGGACATATCACTGTTAACCTAATGTTGATGGACATATCACTGTTAACCCATTGTTGATGGACATATCACTGTTAACCTTATGTTGATGGACATATAACTGTTACCCAATTGATCATGGACATATCACTGTTACCCCGATGGTGATGGACATATAACTGTTACCCCATTGAACATGGACATATCACTGTTACCCTGATGGTGATAGACATTCCTCCGTTACCCATTGTTGACAGACATATCATTGTTAACCCAATGTTGATAGCCATATAACTGTTAACACATTGTTGATAGACATATAATTGTTAACACATTGTTGATAGACATATCACTGTTAACCCATTGTTGATAGACATATCACTGTTAATCCATTGTTGATGGACATATCACTGTTAACCCATTGTTGATGGACATATCACTGTTACGCAATGGTTGATGGACATAGAACTGTTAACCCATTGTTGATGAACATATCACTGTTAATCCATTGTTGATAGACATATCACTGTTAACCCATTGTTGATGGACATATCACTGTTAACCCAATGTTGATAGACATATCACTGTTAACCCAATGTTGATGGACATAGAACTGTTAACCCAATGTTGATAGACATATCACTGTTTACCCAATGTTGATGGACATATAACTGTTAACCCAATGTTGATAGACATATCACTGTTTACCCAATGTTGATGGACATAGAACTGTTAACCCAATTTTGATGGACATATAACAGTTACCCCAATGTTGATGGACATATAACTGTTAACCCAATTTTGATGGACATATAACAGTTACCCCATTGTTGATAGACATATCACTGTTTACCCAATGTTGATGGACATAGAACTGTTACCCCATTGATCATGGACATATCACTGTCTCCCCATTGCTGATAGACATATCGCTGGTAACCCATTGTATATAGACATATCGCTGGTAAACCATTGTATATAGACATATCGCTGGAAACCCATTGTAAATCGACATATCGCTGGTAAACCATTGTATATAGACATATCGCTGGAAACCCATTGTAAATATACATATCGCTGTGACCAATTATAAATAGACATATCGCTGGAAACCCATTGTTGATAGACATATCACTGTTAACCTAATATTGATGGACATATCACTGTTAGCCCATTGTTGATAGACATATCACTGTTAACCTAATGTTGATAGACAAATCACTGTTAACCCATTGTTGATAGACATATAACCGTTAACCCATTGTTGATGGACATATCACTGTTAACCTAATGTTGATGGACATATCACTGTTACGCCATGGTTGATAGACATATAACTGTTAACCCATTGTTGATAGACATATCACTGTTAACCCATTGTTGATAGACATATAACTGTTAACCAATTGTTGATGGACATATCACTGTTAACCTAATGTTGATGGACATATCACTGTTACGCCATGGTTGATAGACATATAACTGTTAACCCATTGTTGATAGACATATCACTGTTAACCCATTGTTGATAGACATATCACTGTTAACCAATTGTTGATGGACATATCACTGTTAACCCATTGTTGATAGACATATCACTGTTAACCCATTGTTGATGGACATATCACTGTTAACCCATTGTTGATGGACATATCACTGTTAACCCATTGTTGATGGACATATCACTGTTACGCAATGGTTGATAGACATATCACTGTTAACCCATTGTTGATGAACATATCACTGTTAATCCATTGTTGATAGACATATCACTGTTAACCCATTGTTGATGGACATATCACTGTTAACCTAATGTTGATGGACATATCACTGTTAACCCATTGTTGATGGACATATCACTGTTAACTCATTGTTGATCGACATATCACTGTTAACCTAATGTTGATGGACATATCACTGTTACGCCATGGTTGATAGACATATCACTGTTAAGCCATTGTTGATGGACATATCACTGTTAACCCATTATTGATGGACATATCACTATTAACCCATTGTTGATAGACATATCACTGTTAACCCATTGTTGATGGACATATCACTGTTAACCCATTGTTGATGGACATATCACTGTTAACCTAATGTTGATAGACATATCACTGTTAACCCATTGTTGATAGACATATCACTGTTAATCCATTGTTGATGGACATATCACTGTTAACCCATTGTTGATGGACATATCACTGTTACGCAATGGTTGATAGACATATCACTGTTAACCCATTGTTGATGAACATATCACTGTTAATCCATTGTTGATAGACATATCACTGTTAACCCATTGTTGATGGACATATCACTGTTAACCTAATGCTGATGGACATATTACTGTTAACCCATTGTTGATAGACATATCACTGTTAATCTTATGTTGATGGACATATCACTGTTAACCCATTGTTGATGGACATATCACTGTTAACTCATTGTTGATCGACATATCACTGTTAACCCATTGTTGATGGACATATCACTGTTAACCTATTGTTGATAGACATATCACTGTTAACCCATTGTTGATGGACATATCACTGTTAACCCATTATTGATCGACATATCACTGTTACGCCATTGTTGGAAGATATATCACTGTTAACCCATTGTTGATAGACATATTACATATCACTGTTACTCATTGTTGGAAGATATATCAGTGTTTCCCCATTGTTAATAGACATATCACTGGTAACCCATTGTTGGAAAATATATATCACTGTTACCCAGTGTTGATAGACATATCCTTGTCTATCTCTTTGTTGATAGACATATCTCTGTAAACCTCATTGCCTGAAGACATATCTCTGTTACCCCATCTAAAATAGATATATCTCTGTTACCCTATCTTTGATAAATATATCTTTATTATCTCTAATAGGCATGTCTCTGTTACCCCATAGTTGAAAGACATATCTATAATACCCCATCCTTGATAGACATATCTATGTTACACCATCTTTTATAGACATATCTTTATTACCCGATTGTTGATAGACATATCTCTGTTACCCCATTGTTGATAGACATATCTCTGTTACCCCATCGTTGAAAGACATATCTCTGTTACCCTGGCTTTGACAGACATACCTCTGTTACCCCGTCCTTTATAGACATATCTCTGTTACCCCATCTTTGAAAGACATATCTCTGTTACCCCATTGTTGATAGGTATATCTCTGATACATAAGTAAAGTATTGAACTCTCAACCCAGGGTTCATAGGTTAGATCCCCCGCTAACCACTACCATGCAATCCGTTTTAACGGAGGTCTGACGTGTCATTGTTATAGACAAGGGTAACTCTAACCAGGGTGACATTCTGCCTGTGAAATGTAGTCTATAGTATTAAAACTCACCCCAATTCAGCCCCCACCCCCTTCTCCTACACGAAGATACTCTCCAGTAAAGGTTTACTACTCAAATAATAATGACTTATCGCAGAATCCGTATATTTTGGTCCGAGTTTGTTTTTCTTTTTTACTCGAAAGTGATTACATGCAATAAGATTTGTATTTCAATTTCGTCAAAGCCATGTAGTCACTTAACCAGATTGGCTACACTGGGTTTCTGCTTAAATTGATAATGATAGGTTTTAAAGGATTAATGCAAATAACGGGTCAAAAGACTATTAAAATTATAAATTATTATTTTCTCATTATAAAGATGAACTGTATTTACTTAAGAAAAATCAACATTGAGCTTTCTCTGTTCTATTGTTACCTTGAAATTGACATTTGAATCAGAGCACTTTTATAAAATAAAGACCCTTGAAATCTCAAACTTTTTAATGAATACCTTACACTTAAGAAATAGTTTGATTATTGTCGTAATTTGGTAGTATTTCAAACACCTGATGGTTTCCTTAGGATCAAACAAGTAATGTTGGTGGGTTGAACACTGGATGGTACGTCGGTAAAGACTCTCTTTGACAAAAAATGACAAAGAAAAATTCTTTCATTCCCCAGGTCTTCTGTACTTAATCGATGTGAAGCAATTGTGATAATAAAAGTGCATTTAGGAAGTACACAAGTACGGGAAATTATTATATTTTATATTTCTGTTTGAGAACCAAATTGTCCAATGAGAATTACTTTAAAGGTCATGTGACCATATTAATATAATTCAGAAGATGCAAAAGTAGTTTTATCAGTTGTTAGAGCGTTTCTTGTGAAGAGAACCTAAAAAGTGAACGAAACTTATAGGTATAGGGTAACATTTTTTTGAGTGGGAAGGATGAAGAATCTATAATCGAGTTATTTTCAGTCTATTAAAATGAATAAAATACATGTCTTAATGCAATAAATGAATAAATAAAAATAAAATTAGATAAAAATAAATAATAAATAAATAAATAAATAAATAATAATTAAATAAATAAATAAATAAATAAATAAATAAATAAATAAATAAATAAATAAATAAATAAATAAATAAATAAATAAATAAATAAATAAATAAATAATAAATAAATAAATAAATGAATAATAAAAAATGAAAACAATAAAAAAAGAATCAATCAATCAATCGATCAATCACTCAATAAATGAAAATATATAATATATTTATGACTTTTATTCAAAATCAGTACATACACATGTATAACAAACAAAGATTCCGAGAGAGTAACCTCTAAGTATAATTACTTACTTAATAAAGCATTCATGGAAAATATTAATTACTAATTACAAGATTGTAACCTTGTAATTAATAGCTGAAAACGCAAAAATACATTAATTAATTGGTGAGTGCTAAAAAAAATACTTTGATCTATTACCATCTCATAAGAAAAACATACAGTGTTTTCTACACATTTCTTTTAAATTAAACACGTTATCCTTCATTAGAACCATTGTTTTCGATATTGATTCATCCTTTTTGGTATATTAAAACTATTGTATCAATTGTGGTAAATCTTATTTGGAAGTAAGAGTGCATCTTTAACATTATACGTGGTATGTTATTTCACCAAAATATTTTGATTGTATACAATATTGCAGACTGACTTTCCTGGACGCTGGTAGTGTTGACTGTGTTCCGGGAGTTTGGGAAAGGAACATGAACATGACGGCCAAAATCAGCATAATTGTGTTTTTTACATTAATGGAGCTAATTCACCCAATGGATGGTACCCATGGTAAGCATTAAACATTTATTTTCAAAACTATTTCACCGGATATTTCTTTCTTTTTTAAATATAGATTTCGGGAAAAAAAAATTCTCGAAAAGGTTAAGAAAGGCACGGTGAAAGTTAGGGAACTGTACCCCGTCCATGGTCTAGTGTTGAGGCCGTCCGCAGACGGTCGAACGATCGAGACCAAATCGGGAGTTATTTAAAGCTGCACTGTCACAGATTTACCGGTTTTACAACTTGTTTTTGTGTAAATATCTGCAAACCAATAATAAAAATTGATGACAAAAGATCAGAGCGCAGATATGCATATTTCCGTTCAAAAATCAATGTTTTATGGCTTAAACTGTTACTAACGGTTTAAGAAAAATGCATACTTGAACTTTAAAATAAAAATCTACTATCTATTTTTGTCAGCAGTCTTGTAATACTGGTTTACATGCTTTTTCGCAAAAATTGGCTCGATCCAAGACAAAAAAATAACGAAGTTGTCGAAACGTTCAATCTGTGAGAGTGCAGCTTTAATATGGTCATTTGCTGACCAAGCAGATAGTTAAATGATGGGTAACGATTGCTTTCGTGCCAGGCGCCCGGCAGTTAGGATATTATTCTGGAGTAAAGAGGTCCATCAGTCAAGATGTATCATAAGAAATACCGTATTTTCTCCACCTTTCTTCCAAAAAAAACGCGGAATCCTTCATACGAACCATTGTTTTTGTTTTTATTCACCCTGATTGGTATATTTTAACAATGGTATTAAATTATTAATTGTGGTAAATCTTATTTTGATGTAGAAGTGTATCTTTAAAATTTTAAACATAAGATTCCTATTCAAATGATGACAAACACTTTATTACATGATGCCAAATAGAAATAAAATAAAAAGCCTTCCTACCCAACCTGTTTTTGGAAATGCTGTAACCCTTATGATAACACCAGTCATCTGTAACCACGCCCCCCCCCCCAGGTCCGGGGAACAGCCGGGACTTTGACTTTCGGTCCAGCCAACCCCGGGTAAAATCCCCGCCCTGCGGGGACGAACTGATGGCTAAACCCCGGCCAAATGCCCCCGCACACCAGAGACTCTATATAAGGCCAAATCTCGGCTTAATTTGGCGCTATGACAAAACCACCGCGGTCACTCGGCCCTGCGGGGCCACCTGAAAAGTCAAAACACGGCCCTTTTCCCCGGCCATCCCCGGTATACCCCCGGACCTGGGGACCGTGGTTACAATTGACTGGTGCATTACTAATCCACTTATGTATTAATTTATTTATTTTGGCCTTATATGTGATATTATTTCATTACTGACATCGGACCAATTCTTGGACGAAAGTTTTCTGATTGCGTGTTTGCTATATTATTGTCGGTATAGTTTCTACATTTTCAAGCTCCACACATTAACCGCGGGGTCACAAAGCATCCTAAATTCGCAAGCTTGTTCACCTTAGTAAATAAATGAATAACACATGTCGTGCTTTGTCAATATTCAAAAGTAAATTTAATATCTGTTTATATTTGCGTTTCTAATTATTTCAAATAGGTACAAACACGAAGAAAATAAGTGTCAAACAGTGGAAACTGTTTATCCAATACAGTGGAATCTGTTTATCCTTTTAACTGAGTAAACAGTTATTTGCGTAATTAAATTTAAATGAAAGTTGTAATTATAATGTCAGTTTGAAATTTTCAAATCATTGCTGCCCGTCTGAGATATTAATTTTAAGCACCAATGGACAATATGACAGTTTTCAATTAAAAACAGCTTTAGAGAAAAGTGATTTTTTTGTTAATTGTTCCTTATATTCTCTGATAGAAATGATAATAATTTGAATAGAAATAGAACATAAAAGACAAATCTATCTGAGAAGACCTTGCAGTATTCACGAAGCTATAATCATTTGAATTCATTAGCAGTGTAGGCCCCAATCCCACCGTTCAAAGTCCCCACCTATCAATTTAAGGCCAGTCGAAAACAAATCCCCCCGTATATTTTTTGCAAAGACGGTCACCCCCCCCCCCCCCTTCCACTCATACTCACAATATTATGTACAGACGAACACAATCCCCCACCAATTTCTGAGTAGATAGACTAAATCTCCCACCAATTTTTTAAACACACCGACAAAGTCTTCCACCAATCCTGAACAGATGAGTAACATCCCCCAACGAATTTTGAACAGATCCCCTGAGATGTTCTGACTCCGTATCACACACTGCGTTTTCTGATGCCGTATCACATACTTCGTTTTCTGATGCCGTATTACACACTGCGTTTTTTGATGCCGTATCACACACTGTGTTTTATGATGCCGTATCTCACAGTGTTTTCTGATGCCGTATCACACACTGTGTTTCCTGATGCCGTTTTACACACTACGTTTTCTGGTGCCGTATTACACACTGCGTTTTCTGATGCCGTATCACACACACTGTGTTTTCTGATGCCGTATTACACTCTGTGTTTTCTGATGCCGTATCAAACACTGTGTTTTCTGATATCGTATTACATACTGCGTTTTCTGGTGCCGTATCACACACTGTGTTTTCTGATATCGTATTACATACTGCGTTTTCTGGTGCCGTATCACACACTGTGTTTTCTGATATCGTATTACACACTGCGTTTTCTGGTGCCGTATCACACACTGTGTTTTCTGATTCCGTATCACACATTAACCTAATGCACATGAGCAAATTCACTTTCACAATACTACGCGAAAGAAATAGAGCGTCTGTCGTCAAATTTACAAAAACATATCAAAAAGCGTTTGTTTATTTTACAATGTAGTAATATGATCATTTTGATATTTGCTTGATCTGTGGGGTCAAATCACTTTTTTCGTGCAAATCGAAGCCATATAAACTGCCGACAAGTTGTAATTGGTGAATCACTATTTCCAAACAAATACGGAAACTGCCGACAAGTTGCGATTGGTGAATCTCTATTTCCGACTTATGCGGCAGTTGCCGAAAATTTGAGATTACTTACATTACTTTCTTAACCAGGTGGAGGCCAGTGTGGGGCGACAGAAAGATTTGGAGAAGGAAATCCGAGTAGCAAAGATGACCGCATAGACAACAACGTCGGTATGGAAGTGTTTTATTACTTTTTTATTGGTGAACCTCATCGCGCGTGCCTATTTGTGATGGCCGAAATATTGAAATGGCATAAATTTTGAAACGACGGAATGGTTCGACTGTCATTTTGAGAAAAATATCCTCTGTTTTAATATCTTTTTTTAATCTTCAAGTAAAGGTAAGTTTATTTGAAAGTGGTTGCTCATCATGAAGCCCAAAGTCCTCGAATAATCTTAAGTTCCTAATAATATAAAAGGATCAAGCTTTAACCACCATTTTTTTTCATTATTTTAATTCGTGTAAAATATTCCTTTAAAAGAGTTTTGAAACTTTTAAAAGGAACTTATTGCATGCTTATCACAAAAATAAGACTCTTTTCTATTCGTAAAATTGAATTTGAGTAAGTAACTTAGCGAAACGGAATTAAATAGTTAAGCTTGTTTTTCTTAAGATTGTTCGACAGCTTGGACCAAATAAAACAATGACAACCATTTACAATTCAAAACTGAGTTATTATAAGTAACGGGGTTAGTAGGTGACCTAATATGGGATATACGGGGCAAAGGAAACCATATCGCTCGAACCCGAATATGGATGGTTTCCTGCGCCCCGTATACCTCATATCGGTTCACCTACTAACCCCGTAACGTATATATCACGTCGACAACATGTTTACATGTTTAAATGTTTCATTTATTCATCCTACATGTAATCGGAAAATGGACACCATTTTGGTACGATATAAATTTGGTGACCGAATATGGAAAAATATGGGGTCACCACGTGACCAGTCCTGGACCAATGGCGTTGCGTCATTTAAGTTGGAGGCGTGATATAGCATGAAACAGATGTAACGGCAAGATAAGGTTATAAGGTGATAGAAGTGACCCCTAGACGAAATCTGAAGAAATAAATGCAAATTTTATGTTAATCATAGGTCAAACACCACTGAACGAAAAAGCAGAAGTTAATCCCCTTCCTGTACCTGTGTGGATATACAGGGCAAATTGCACTAGTGCGGAAGTGCCTACTCATTGTTACAATACGTTTGATACTAAACAAAAAAACTTCAACTCTTAAAGTGACACTCTTATTCAAAATCAATACATACACATGTATAACATGCATAAATTTTGAGTAATAAACCTTTAACTACTTACTAAATAATGCATTTACGGAAAATATTAATCACTGGTCACAATATTGTAAACGTATTTAATAGCAGAAAGCGCAATACTATCAAATGATAGGTGAATGCTAAAAGATTTACTGTGGTCTACTATAGTCTCATACGGTAGAAATACCGTGTTTTATGCTCATTTCATTCAAATTTAGTCGGTATCCTCTAAAGAACCATTGTTTTCGACATTTATTTATACTTTTTGGATTACTAAAACAATATTATCAATTGTGGTAAATCTTATTTGGGAGTAAGAGTGCATCTTTAACCTTCAGGAACCTTCAGGAAATGTAACAAACGTAGGTAGTTCCTATTGGAATTATCATTGCATCATAGTTAAACGTTTCTTTTGCCATTGCGTACAGTAATCCAATGGTAAGTTTATAATCAAAACCATTCTATGAATGCGAGTACATACATATATCATTTCAGTACATCTCCAAATGTGTTCATGGAGTTTAAGTTGAATATGACACATATGTGACTCAATGAAGAGAACATATGGTAGACTAATCACCCTTATTGGGCACATGTTGTACATATTTGTAATGCTCCATTAGAATTTTGAATATTGACTTTTCTATGTGTATAAAAAAATGCATATCTCCTACAAGGAGGAAATAAAGATATTGAATTGAATTTTGTATAGTGTTACATTAAAGGCTCAGTGCCACTTATATTCGGATTCAAAATTTGAGGAAAAGATGTTTACATTTAATAGATAGAGTGTCAGATTAGTTTGATTAAATCCTGTGGTATTAACGATGCTTTATTAAAAGAAAATGTATAATAAAAGCCAATGACAATCTAAACCGACCACTGACTCATTATATACTGATAAAGGTAGTTAACGGAGCATAGCGCTTTGCAAACAGTACCTGGGCAGTTGCCGGATTAGACTGGAGAAATAACTAGAGAAATACTGATCATTTTCAAATATAATTCCTCATGAAGGTAATTAAGCTTTTCTTTTAAAAATAAATGTGATGCATGCATTTCCAAATGAAATATTACCAATGTCGTTTTGTGAAAAATCGCCGATTAAATGTGTCAATACTAATTGTCTTATTACCTCCCTTTTTTAGTTGAATATAATTTAACTTTCAAGTGAAATATATTATGTTTTATATTTTGTAAGTATGATTCTTTTGGTTAAAAATTATTAAAACCAATAACTTCTTAGTTAAAAATTGGAACTCATAAATATATAAAGCAACATCGATTATTGGCAGTAAGAAAGTCACGTGATATGCAAATTTCGTAATAAGTTTGCGCGCGCTAAATTAAGTTTATACTTTCTGTTTGTTTTTGGATTTTTTGTTATTGCAATAAACACATTTTTGTATCATTCTGGGGGTTAAAAAATAACAAAGAGGCTCAGAGAAGTCATTTGGATATACAAACAAAAAAGTTTACAGCACTAAAAAATACTGGGATATATTGCATACGCCTAGTGGTGTACGTATTTGCGGGATTAAAAATTGAACTTATATTGACGCAGATTTCGCATACATGATGAACGAGCCTAACTACGTCATCGATTGTTGCGGCGTCGTAGACAAGTGGGAGGCGTATTTTGACAACGTTAACACCGCCCGAACCGTCTACTTCCAAGTATGGCGGCCAACAAGCGGAGACAGCTTCCAGCTCGTCGGACAGAACGACATCAGCGTCTGTATGTTATATTTATGATGATGATGTTGATGATGACGATGGTCGTGGTGGTGGTGGTGGTGGTGGTGGTGGTAATGGTGATGATGGTAATGGTGATGATGATGATAATGATTATAATGATGCTGATGCTGATGCTGATGATGATGATGATGATGGTGGTGGTGGTGGTGGTGGTGGTGGTAATGGTGGTGATGGTGATGATGATGATGATGATGATGATGATGATGATGATAGCGATGATGATGTAGTGATTTTTTTTTCTATTTCAGCGTCAGACGGAGAGCAAGCTTTTGCAATTCCACAAGCGCAGAGAATCACGGTCAAATCTAACGATCGTTGGGGCTGGTAAGTTTGTTCTGATACATGACATGCCCTCTTTTACATTGGAAAACAAGCTATATTTACAGCCAATTAAGTACTATGCTTAATCATTTAAATTTTCAACTTTCGTGGGTGTTTTAAGGTCCGCCCACATATCCGATTCACAAACCCAGTGTCAGATTTTACGTTGACAATGCTACGCTCACTCCGCATAATCTTAATTCATGTCATCTAACTTTTACTCAGAATGTTTGGAGGCTTTTCAAATAAAAAAAACTTAATATCCAATATACAATAATATGACCCTCTTTTATTAAATATTATACTGATAAAAATACTGCAAACTTGGTGTTTTGACCTTAAAGATTGATCAATCTGTCATTTCACTTATGATCTCAGTTGACATAAAAAAAACTACAAATTACCATAAGTTACCTTTAATTCGCCACTCGTGAATAGTATCAGACGGATAGTGTTTGCATTTTATTTGCCGTATTGCGAGACGTTCTGTTATTCACGCACGCTTTTTACGATTCTGCATCGAACAAAAACTGCATAAAACTTCCACGCCAGACATAAAAGGTGTTTAAACATAAAAAATGGCCGTATAGTGCCCATGTTAAGTGCACAAGCCGTCGATAAGAAAAGGAAGATGCAAAACCTTAATAAAAAATGCTAAAAAAAGGTACAAGAATAGTACACTTTGACTAAAACACATTTTTAAGTCACCCAATTTTCCATTTTCACCTTGTAAATAAGCAATCGTTCAGCTTATACATACAAAAACGTTTTCTTAAGGCCTCTAGAAACATAGGTTAAAAAACGAGAGAGCTTACACATCTGGCCTCCGGGTAGGCAAATTAATATTGCGATAAAAGTGATATAAACTAACTTCCCAGGTCAAAATATCCTCCAAAAACACCAAAATACTTTAAAATTCCGCTATTTTGTTCCGCATCTAACATTTCCCTCATTTAAGAGTCCGCAAAAAATAAAATACGTTGGTCCCCCATGCTTACGTCATAAATGATATGTTTCATTTAACATAAAAAGAGTTTTCATTTGAAGCAAAATATTGCCTTCCGACGTAGCATTTATGACGTAATTTATCACGTGGTATACACACACTAAATTACGTGTAGATTAGAAATACATTTCATGATTCGCAGATGTTACTGAATGATTTTTTGTTATTTGTTCACGGTGATATGCTACGCTGCCTAGCCAAAACTTATTTTAAGCAGATGGTGAACCAAAATATGACGTCATGTATATAAATAACCACTGTAAAACTGTAAATCTTAACAATTAA